>NC_041384.1:270250289-270274701 GCF_002162155.2 Triticum dicoccoides
CGAGAAATAAGAGTGGTCTAGAGAGAGAGACGAATATGACGTCACGACAAGAGATTCCATTCCCTTGAGTGTGTATATGCAAGGGGGAGGGAACAGAGGCACCAGGAGAAATTTTCTCTGTGTGTGGTGTTTGTGTTGGTTTGTGTGGGTGTGAGAAGATAATGAGACGTGGGGGCAAAGGGTGTGTCACCGCGTGAGGTCCAGTGGGTCAAGGTGATGCCCTTCGTTCTGTTCCGTCCTGCGCCACATTGGTCGGCCCGTGACGCATTTAGGAAGACCCATGGATGACTAGTCGTACAAGACAAAGATAGCAGAATTGTGAAGGACTCTGTGTCCACTGACAAAGCCGGCTAGGATTTGTAACCCTAGGTTCTCGGACTAAGGTAACCCCTTTATCTCTGATATTACTATTCATCCAACCTAACTTTAAGGGGCATCCTATAGAATGCTCTGCTAGAATAATACTCGTCGATGAGGAAGAGAGGTGTGAGACAATGCGTGAGAGACAGGCGTAAAGATAATGTGCGTACATGAGACACGTAGGCAGGTCCATGTATATAGAAAGGGTCGATGAGGATTGTGCATGTGTATGTTTGCGAGAGGAAGAGTGCTTTTGATAAAGGTTAGTGAAAACAGTTGTAAATGGTTACGAGAGGGAGGGAGGGTTATATCTAGAGCATGTGTGCAAGAAAGACACCTCGGGAGAGAGTGTGTGAGCATGTGTGAGAGACCACCGATGGAGAGTGAAACTACACGTAAAAGACTGCTCTACACATTGATTAAAGATATAAATTGTATCCAAATATTAGGATGGGATCATGATATTTGCAATTCGCGTAAGGAGCGGTCATTGATCCATCAGACATCTAGATTCTATCGAATTTGAGCATGTCTATGTTATTATTCGACACAATTGATCCACATAGTTAGTATTCTGAACTCCAGACAATGCATCACTTTAGCAATCGAATATAAACGTGAGTATAGTTCATGTTGTGTGTGTAAAGCACATTATACATATGAAAGTTACACAATGGACATTATAAATAGCTGCTACCTATGAACTAGCATACATTTGAATTCAACTTAAGGTGGTTTAAAAAAATCGAATTCAACATGAAGTCCATTCAATTATTTGAATTTGATATCATGGCATTTGTGAACCATACCTAAATTATGGGGGCACCAATCTTTGCTCTGATTTTGTACATAATAGCATATGTAGTCATGTACAAAATAGGTTCAAATTTAGCTCCTCCATTCCAAAATAATCGTAGTTATAGGATTTTCAAGTGTCAAAATTTAAAAAAGAAGCGGATAATTTAATGAGGTTTTCAAACATACAAGGTCAAATATAACGTTGTATATTTAGGTCAATCCTCGACTACAAAAAAAGACACATCCGTGACATTTTGGGCCGAACGAATTTTTTTTCTGTCATACATATGACACTTCTATGACGATAATTGTGACAAACCCCGGTATCATCATAGTGGTGGGATCCTACTTCTATGACAAAAAATCATGACAGAAAATGGGCTTTTCGTCCTGGGCGGGCCGGAGACGCAGCTGCATGACATTCTTTGGGCCATCCATGACGGAAAAAACCATGGTAGAAGCGAGGGCGAGGAAAATTTCGGGGAGTTCCCGGTTACGGTGGGAGGTCAGGGGCCGAGCGATGCGCGTTTCTCTCGTACACGTACGTGTGTGCGTGCGAGGCGTTGGCTCTAACTGAACCCGAGCGAGGCGTTGGGCTCTGACTAAACCCGAGCGATTGCTTTGTGGGCTACGCATTACTGAACCTGAGCGATCGATCGATGGCTGTTAACTGAACCCGATCGAGCGATTCCTTCGCTACTGCTATTAACTGAAGCCGGTCGATGCTGCATCTAGATGAACAGTGAGCATTGCGAGGGGGGGGGGTTGGATGAACAGTTCCCAGTGGAGGTGGATGAACAGGACCCCGTGGTGTTGCCTCTGGATGAACATGACCTTGATTGATCGAGCCGGTTGGGGCTGGATGAACAGGACCCCGTGCAGGGCTGGATGAACAGGACCACCCCGTGGAGGGCAGGATGAACAGTAGATGGTGGAGGGCAGGATGAACAGTAGCCCGTGGAGGGGTGGTTGAACAGGAGCCCGTGGAGAGGGCTGGTTGAACAGTAGCCGGTGGAGTAGCGCGTGGTGGAGGCTGAATGAATAGGAGCCCATGGATGAACAGTCGTAGGTGGAGGTTGGAGGAGGTCGACGGTGGATGAACAGTAGCTCGTGGAGGCTGGAGGGGGTCGACGGTGGAGATGAACAGTATCCCGTGGAGTCCCGTTTTGCGGTACGCCACACCCCTCCCGATGAACAGGACTCCCGTTTCGACCGTAGCGCTCCAACACAAGTCCGTTTCCTCCGTTTTGCGGTACGCCACACCCCTCTCGATCAACAGGACCCCCGTTTCGACCGTAGGAGGTCCGTTTCCTCCGTTTTGCGGTACGCCAGACCCCTCCCGATGAACAGGATCCCGTTTCGAATGTGGTCAGTCAAACACAAGGCCGTTTCCTCCGTTTTGCGGTACGCCAGGCCTCGTTTCCATCACCTATTCCGTCCAAGCCCTCCCTATGAACACGACCACACATTCCGTTCCGACCCAGCCAGTTGGCTCCCACGCGTTCCGTTGCCTCCCGATGAACACGACGCATTCCGTTGCCTCCCCATGAACACGACGCATTCCGTTGCCTCCCCATGAACATGACGCATTCCGTTGCCTCCCCATGAACATGACGACGACGCTATTTCTCCGTTCCGACCCAGCCATGTACACGAGCCTTGGCCGTACATATGCGCGAGTAGGCGTTTGAGACCCGGCCCGTATGTACACATACGTGGCCGTATTTTCTTTCTTGCACCCTGGTCGCTGTACGTACGTGTAAATTCTATGTGCACGCCTCTACTACGACACGTGCCCGCCTCTACTACGACACGTGCACGCCTCTACATCGACCAGTATGTACGTACACGTTCGTGACCAGAATGACAATGCTACGTACGCTTCGACCAGGTGGGTCCCGACTGTTAGGCACTTCCTTGCCTGCGAAGATGTAGCTGGTGGGTCCCAGCAGTCAGGGCGCGAATCGTTTTTTTTTGCCCAGACGCACTTCCTTGCGTGCGAAGATGTAACTGGTAGGTCCCAGCAGTCAGGGGAAACGTTTTTTTCACGAAATATGGTGGCCCGTCCGGTGGGTCCCGCTGTCAGGTGGAGGAATAATTATTTTGCACGTAATAAGGAGCCACTTCCTTGCTGCGACTGTGGTCCCAGCTGTCAGCCTCTCCACGTACAGTACACGTCCAATGGAAGCCGTTCCTTGACCATGTTAACCATGCCACGCCGAGAGCACCAGGGCGGTGGACGACGGCGAGGCCTAGGAAGGGGACGAGACAGAGCCGGGGAAGACGCGACAGTGGATGCCCACACGTAGAGGAGTACGAGGGTTCACAGGTTCGCTGCGGTGTGAGGCTGCCGTCGCCGCAGAATAACAGGGGGTGTGGGTGAGTAGAGGGATGGCCTGGCCAGCGGTGGGAGTAGTAGGGGGCGGTGAGGCCTCCGCCGCATCGCAGCCGGCCACGGTAGGCAGGAGCACGAGGCACGACCGATGCTGGTTTGGGCGGTTGGAGCAAGAAGACCATAGGTTGAAGAAGCACTATAGCCGTTGGATGGACATCGTACGTTCACTGGAGCTAGAATCGTGCATATTGACTAAGTTGACAAAGCCCTCCGTCCCCGTCAACTTAGTAGGCCCACAAGTTAGCCTGCCACTATACTGGGTCCCAGCTAACAGGGGGAGTATTCATTTTTTGTGCGTAATAAGGAGGCACTTCCTTGTGTGCGAAGATGTAGCTGGTGGGTCCGAGCTGTCAGCAGCGGTAACGTTTTTTCGCGAAATACAAAGGCCCTTTCAGTGGTTCCCTGATGTCAGGTGGAGGAATCATTATTTTACGCGTAATAAGGAGGCATTTCCTTGTGTGCGGCCGTGGACCCAGCTGTCGTCCTCTCCATGTAAAGTCCACTTCAGATGCATGTCGGTCGTTGACCACGTTGACCATGCCGTGCCGAGAGCACCAGGGCGGTGGACGACGGTGAGGCCTAGGAAGGGAACGACACGGAGGCATGGAAGACTCGGCAGTTGTTTCCCACACGGAGGGGAGTACGACTGTACGAGGGTTTACTGGTTCGTCTGCCGTCGCCGGAGAATAACAGCAGGTGTGGGTGAGTAGAGGGATGGCTAGGCCAGCGATGGGAGTACGGTGGGGCGGTGAGGCCCGCGCGGCAGCAGAGCCGGCAGCGGGGAGGAGGGAGCAGGTAGTCCCGCCGGCGCCTGTTTGAGCGGCTGGAGCAGGAAGAGCAGAGATTGAAGAAGCACGTCGGCCGTTGGATGGCCATCCAACAGTCACTGCTTGTGCGTCAACCTTTTTTTAGGAAAGCCTCAAATATGTGGAAAACAGCATACATCCCATCTGCCATTATTTCTAATAATTTGCAGCCCATTTGCTAATTATTAAGATTTTTTGGAGCCCATATTGTTTTTGTTAGCATTACAACCCATATTGTGGCCACGGTTAAAAAATTATACGAAATTTTGCATATCTCGGTGTGGTCCGAACTGTTTTTAATCCCGAAATTTCGACTCACATTCAAACTGATTTTAAAAATAAATGTATATCAATATAAAATCCAACAAATTGTCCACGCATAAAAATTAATGTAATTTCAAATCTCAAAATGAAAAAAAAGATATTTGAAACTAATTGCCGGTTTGATGTGTTTTAAAAATGTACATCCCATTTCTCATTACTGATGGGCCATTTTCTCGGCCAGCCGAATGAAAGCTCTCCTCATCTTGAAAGATTTGCAGCCCAACAGGCCTAACAAAGCGACATACTTGGCAAATCACAAAAAAACTGGGCTGTAGCCATGGATCCAGCTGTCAGCCTCTCCATGCAGAGTACTCTTCCGATGGAATGTCATTGACCACGTTGACCACGCCGTGTTGAGAGCACCAAGGCGGTGGACGACGGCAAGGCCTAGGAAGGGGACGACGCAGAGCCGGGGAAGACGCGGCAGTGGATGCCCACGCGGAGAGGAGTACGAGGGTTCACTGTTTCGGCTGCGGTGTGAGGCTACCGTCAGCGCAGGGCCTGACTAGCGGTGGGAGTAGTAGGGGGCGATGAGGCCTCATCGGCAGCACAGCAGGCCACTGGAGGCAGGAGCAGGCGGTCTCCCCGGCGCTGGTTTGGGCGGCTGGTGCAAGAAGAGCAGCGATTGAAGAAGCAGCAGGACCGTTCGATTCAAATCCAACAGTTACTACTGCTAGAATCGTTGTTGACTAAGTTGACAAGCCCTGCGTACGCGTCAACTTACTAGGCCCACAGGTCAGCCTCCCAACCGGTGCGCCCCAGATGTCAGTGGGAGGATTCATTTTTTTCCGCGTAATAAGGAGGCAGTTGATTGCGTGCGGCTAGGCCAGCGGAGGGAGTAGGGTGGGCCGGGGAAGCCTGCACGGCATCACAACGGGCCACAAGAGGAGGGAGCAGGCAGTCCCGCCGGCGCTAGTTTAGGCGGCTGGAGCAGGAAGATCAGAGATTGAAGAAGCACGTCGGCCGTTGGATGGACATCCAACACTAACTGCTGCTAGAGTCATGTGTTCACTAACAAAGTCTTGCGTAAACAAGTCAGCCTCGAAATCTGTGACGTGTACAGCCTATTTGCTATTATTTTTATAATTTTTACTCATTTTCTAATTCATATGGAATTTATTGCAGCCCGTTTTCCATTTTTAAAATTGCTGGCCATTTTCTGGTCAGTACCGGGTTCAAAAAGTTAACTAAATATGTGGGAAATTTTGAAAATTCACAAATTTTTGCCGGGGAACGAAATATTCTTAATCCAAAAATTAATAGCCATACTAAAATTTTTTTAAAAATAAATTAGTACTATGTCATATTAAATCCAATGAAATATGTATAAGATATCAGTGAAGAACAAAAACAAAAAAGAAACTTATATCCCATTTGCTATATTTTTTTTTTGGAATTTTCAACCCCTTTTGATATTACTTTTAACAGACACTGACCATACTCTTAAGCCAAGCCGGAATGCATCCCTCCTCGTCTTGAAAGATTTGCAGCCTAGTAATTCGGAGAAAACAAATAGGGCTAGCCTGGGTATTCTTCAAAAAGAAATACTGGCTACCTATTTTCCCAAAGAACTGGTGCATGAGCATTTAGCTTTATTTATTTACTTATTTATGTTTAGGGGACCATGAGCATGTACCTGGGCAGGATTCATGTGAGAGCCTCCCTTCCAGTTAATTATGGGCTTCTCTATTGGGCCTTCATCAGTGGGCTGCATGTTATCAACAAGTGGAAAATGTGTTCTGAGTTTCAAAAAAAATGTGTTCCGTACGATAAATAGTATGCGCTACGTACGGTACGGGGCACTAAAGGATTGAACCGTGCAACGACTTCCAAAACATTGTGTTTGTCGTTCTAATAACACATTTATTCAACCAACAGACGAAATATACTACTGATTGTACATTGAAAACAGCAGCAGCAGCAACCAGGGCTGGGGGTGCAACAGAAGTAGTAAGCAGGCCAGAAGAGTGAAGACGCAACTCTCTCTTCCAAACCAAACACCAGCCATCATTACAAAAGGGATACCAAAAAAGAACAAGTGTATGCATCAAACTAAATAAAGATCCTACTACACCAAGTGTACGCATTTAACTAACTGGCTCAGTTAGACGTTACTATTTATTAAGCTGTGGAGATTGGATGACGGCTTGAACCAGATGGGTGCCTGACGGGGGAAACTCCAGCCAGCAGGTCGAAGTCTGATACTTGCGACCCTCTCTCCTACTTTGGGCTGCAGAGCGTGGCGGCACATATCAGGGTATGGTGTATGCAGAGATGCATGGTACACTGTGTACACACAGTTTTGCCTGATGAACGAAGCCGCGCTGCCATCATGATCCTTGCTGTCGGTGTCAAAACCGGCGGATCTCGGGTAGTGGGTCCCGAACTGTGCGTCTAGGCCGGATGGTAACAGGAGGCAGGGAACACGATGTTTTACCCAGGTTCGGGCCCTCTTGATGGAGGTAAAACCCTACGTCCTGCTTGAGTAATATTGATGATATGGGTAGTACAAGAGTAGATCTACCACGAGATCAAGGAGGCTAAACCCTAGAAGCTAGCCTATGGTATGATTGTTGTATATGGAGTTGATTGCCTACGGACTACAACCCTCCGGTTTATATAGACACCGGATAGGGTTAGGGTTACATAGAGTCGGTTACAATGGTAGGAGATCTTGAATATCCGCATCGCCAAGCTTGCCTTCCACGCCAAGGAAAGTCCCATCCGGACACAGGACGAAGTCTTCAATCTGGTATCTTCATAGTCCAGGAGTCCGGCTGAAGGTATAGTCCGGTTACCCGAACACTCCCTAATCCAGGACTCCCTCAGTAGCCCCTGAACCATGCTTCAATGACGACGAGTCCGGCGCGCAAATTGTCTTCGGCATTGCAAGGCGGGTTCCTCTTCCAAGTCCTTCGTAGAAGATTGTAAACACCAAGAGTAGTGTCTGGTTCTGCAAAATAAGCTTCCACATATTGCCATAGAGGGAATAATATTAACACAAATCAAATCTGCTGACATATTCCGCAGTGCGTCATCACACTACAGCCAAGTCCTTCACTCGAATCGTTTTCACTTTTCCACCTCAGCGTGTTTTGTGAGGCGGTTTCCTTGGCACGTCTTGTCAAAGCAGAGATCGTGTACCCCCCTTTTACGGGATTCTCATCAATACGGACGTGGGTAACCCAACCGTGCCCGTTAGCATGTTTTCTCGATTAAAGGCGAGTCCCAAACGGTTACAGGGAGGGCTCCTGGTATTCAACCTCTTATAAAGAGACCAGGGCCTTACTCCTTTTCTCCAATCCCAAAACAAGTTCGCCCGTCGCCTCGAGTTCCAATACCCTAGGCTCCAGATTCCGGGCGCCTTAGACCTTTGACAATGTCCGGTTCCAACCTTCAAGGCCGATGGATGCCCTCCTCCATCACGGAGGAGGACGTGTTAAAGTTGAGAGAGGCTAAGTTCTTGACCGCCGAAATTTCGCACAGCTTGCCTGCTCAAAGGCAGGCTATCCCCAGTCCCCAGCCTGGTGAGAGCGTAGTGTTCATGTCTCACTTCCTTTGGGGGTTAGGCTTCCCGATGGATCCCTTTGTGAGGGGACTACTGTTTTATTACGGACTGGAATTTCATGACTTAGCTCCGGAGTCTATCCTCCATATCTCCTCGTTTATCGTTGTATGCGAAGCATTCCTCCGTGTTACCCCTCACTTCGAATTATGGCTCAAGACTTTCAAAGTGGAGCCGAAGATGATCAAGGGACGGCACGCAGAGTGCGGAGGCGCTGTTATAAGCAAAAATGCTGATGCTCCATGGCCCGAGGGCTCTTTTAAAGAGGAGCTAGGCTTGTGGCAACGAGAGTGGTTTTATATCACCACTCCTCGGAGCACCAAGTGGGTGGCGCTTCCTGCCTTTCGCCCGGGTCCCCCACCACGGCTAGCGTCATGGGTTAACAGAGGGTTAGATTGGGGTTTGCCCAAAGACGTGCCCTTGTTACAGGGCCGCATTAAGGATCTCTTGGAAGGAGACCTCAGCGTGGTCAAGGTGACGCAGGTCATGCTGATTCGCCGAATATTGCCCGGCAAATGTCGCTCCCTTCACCTGTGGGAGTTTAATCCAGAGGGACCGCGAGCTCTCCAGAATTTCATGGGCGCAACGCCCCCGGAGATGTATAAACTGTTCTTCGGATCACGAGAGATGTGTCCGGATTTAACCGAGGACGCAGGCCTAAGCTGCAATCGCCCGGATACTCAAGTAAGCAACCTTGTGCCCGGACCTTCTATCCATATAATTGTCATAAACTTGTCCCTAAAAGAGCCGTCCTTTTAAACAGGAGTGGATAGCGAAGGCAAAGTTGATCAGGTGTCCGGCTCCCCTTCCCGAAACCAGGCCGGATCCCGTGCTGATCAGGATGCTGGAGATAATGCCTTTGGAGGGAAGCAAGTGGGAGGACAAGGAAACTATGGCCTCCTCGAAGGAGGCTGCTCCGAAGGGAGGAACCGACAATTCCTCTCCTAAGCGGAAGAAGAGAGCCGCCTCTGACGACCCGGAAACCATGGCCCCGAAGCGGGGGAAAAATCCTCGTCAAAGGGTCCGACGCCGGGGAGTTCCTCGGCCGGACTACGCCCTCAAGGGGATCAGCCCTCCATCGAGCCATAAGTAGATAAAGATTTTCCTTTTGAGGGATGAGGGAAATCCTTGATTTAGATCTGAGAAGATTAACCGAATTTTTACCTTGTAGCTCGGACCTCAGCCCTTCTCAGCAGAGCTCGTCTTCGGGGGATCTCCTTCCAGAGATGATGGAGAGCGGGACGCCTCCCCCTGCCGTGCCGCCTAGCGAGGCGGGCGACCCTGAGGTGTCATCACGGAGGGTTTCTCCGAATCCGGCAGGGGCGAAAGATAGCTATGTGCCCCCCGAGGTTCTCCGCGTCCGGCCTTCGAAAGAGGTCGTGGGACAAGTCCGACACAGTATGGTGCTCGGTCGGAGGAGCTAAAGATTCTGCTGGGGCGAGCTTCTATCTCGGAGGAGCACCGTGCATTGATGGGCATGGTGATTGAAAGGATCTCATCCGCAGAGAGCGGATTGCATGAGGCCGTCAAAACTTTACTGACGGGTTTTAAGGTACATTAGATAATGTACACTTTTGTCAGTTGCGCATGAATAAGATGCGCCCTGTGTAGATAGTAGCCCCTGAGACTTTGCGCGTCGTCAAGAAATGACGGCACGCGGAGGATCATAATCCCAGGTCTAAGATGTCGCCTTTGAATGTAGGCGGCGGGGTGTCCGGAATCGAGCCAAACTAATGATTTTGCCGAACTAAAGCGGCAACTGGACGTGGCAAATGCCGACATCGCGCTTGTCAACAAGCGGCTTGATGAGGCTCAAGGTATGTAATTCCTCGGGCGGCATCAGGTAAGAAGAGTTTTATGCCAGTGTCTTACGATGTGTGTGCTTGACGCAGATTGTGCGGCCGCCGTTGAGAGTCTTAGGGCAGAACTTGCCCGAGCTAAAGAACAAGCCAGAGAATGTGATGCGACTGCCAAGAAAGCCCTTGAAGAGCTGAGAGCTGAACATGCTGCTCATTGCCGAAGCAAGGAAGAGATGGCCGAGATGGCCGAAAAGTTAAAGAGTGCTGCAGACCGTTGCAGACTTCTTGAGAAAGAAGACCAGGCGAAACAGACGGACTTAGAGAAGGCCGTTGCCAATGCCAAGGACGCACGCTCTGCGATGAGAGCTGCGAAGGAGGAGCTGCGCCAGGCCGAACAGATTGCGGCTGGAAAGCCTTTTATGCTGCGAAGGAAATTTTGCGATCCGAAGTTTGCTCCGTTGGACCGGATGTGGAGCGTGGAGGATATCTATCTGGATTTGGCAGCGAGTGCTACTGATGCGACCGAACACTTTCGTGATCAGAAAGATCGCGAAGTGGAAAAGCTTTTCTGGTCGCAGTTTCACAATCCAGAGCGTCCGCTGGCAGTGGACGATCGTTTGGCTCAATGGGCCGAACTGAATAGGTTGTCCGGACTTGCCATGAAGTACGTCATGGGTCATCTGTGGCCGTGGAGATCGGAGCCGAAGAGTTATTTCAGCTTGGTGCAGCAATTCCTTGACGCGGTGCCGCGTATTAATGCAATGAAGAGGTTAGCATGCATAGAGGGCACAAGGATGGCTCTTGCCCGTGTCAAGACATACTGGGCAGAGATGGAGACCACCATTGTTGCGTCCCGAGATTCGGACAAAAGCCGAGTACCCTCCGAGCACTATTTTCAGGAAGTCCTTGAAGGCGCTCATGTAATAGAGACGCAATGCTCGAAAGATGCTATGTTATGATAGCATATGTAATTATAAAGTAATATTTTGATAAACTATAGTGGCCTTTTTATACTTGTGCCTTCAAGTATTGGGAACACCTCCTGTGCGGCCGTTTTAAGATATATATACAAAATCTGAAAGATGGCAGTCGTTGGCTTCAGCCCCCACGCACATAGTGCGGGGGTGCTCGCAGAAGACACATTTTCACACTTAACCCAACGTCTTGGTCCTACAAAGGAGGTGATAGCGCAGCGGGCCAGGCAACCGGACTATAATGCTTTAACACTTTCACTTAGCCATAGGAGCTTGCCAGTGAGACTATTTAGGTAGCCCCTTGGTGGCGACTGCGCTCGCCCGAGTTCGGGGCGCGTATGTGCCTGACCGGGAAGCGGCCCTTCGTTAAAGCGGAGGAATCCGATTGATTCCGATAGGTCATCGAGTGGCTGACCAGTCTCACGCTACATCATGACAGTCAGTTTTCGGCTTTCTCTACTGAGGTGCTCACCCGGCCGAACCGGGGCACAATCGCAGTAGTTCTCCTGGTGCTACCTTAGCCGATAGAGCGGAACGTAAGGTAGCCGAACTCAGGAGCCGGGCAACCCAACATTTGGCCAAAGACATGATTCGGAGCCGATGCATATAATGCCAAAACTTGCGACGCCGAACACTCCCTAAGGTGTTCGGTCTTTATGAGTGCGGGCGAAACAACACTCTTTATTAAAAAAGCCCCTAGTGTCCAGGTACGTGCAAAAATTCTGACGTGGCCACATGCCAAGACGCCAGCCTCCTCCTTGGTTATATCAGAAAAAACCAGGGGATGTGTAGCAACAAGAGACAGTAAAAAAGGTTTACGCAGGGTCTTAATCTAAAAAGAATCCTTTAGGACGGGTCCCTACTACACGTCTGCGCCTGTGTCTCCGTTGTGCCGTATCCTGGACGGGCGCCGCACGACGTTCATCTGTAAAAGAGAGAAACTGAGTTGAAAAACGGGTCGTGCCAAACAAAAGTTTAAAATAAACAAAGTATAAAGTAAAATATATAAAATTGAGCTTTATTGTCTCTTATTGTATATGCATGGAGCCCCTAGTGCGGGGGTATATGGCCACTAGGCCTGCGTCAATGATGATTTTGCACCGAACTCGTCTATCCGCGTTCGTGGTCTTGAATGACCTATTTCGAAGTTTTTTGGCCGGTGAGGCCATTTTGCTGTGGGGCTGTCAAAGCGGCCGCACAGTCCTTCGCTTGGGGAGGCGCACTTTAGTTCTTCCCCTTCAAAGAGATGATGCCTCGTGGACCGGGCATCTTAAGCGTAAGAGATGCATAATGCGGTATTGCATTAAAGCGAGCGAAAGCTTCGCGTCCCAGTAGTGCTTGATGGCGACTTGAGAACGGGACGATATGGAAGGTCAGCTTTTCGTGGCGGAAGTTATCGGCCGAGCCGAATATGACTTCGAGCCGGAGAAAACCCATACAATGGGTGTCCGGACCAGGTATTACCCCTTGAAAGGAGGTTTTGCTGCGGCGGATTCTTGCTGGGTTTATCCCCATGTGCTGGATTGTATCCTGATATATCAGGTTTAGTCCACTGCCGCCGTCCATAAGGACATTTGAAAACTGGAGTCCGCCAATTATTGGATCGAGTATCAAGGCAGTCCAGCCTACATTCTTGATATTTCTAGAATAATCTAGCTGATCGAAGATGATCGGTTTTGACAACCAGTGGCAGGACCCTTTGGGGATGGGCCGTGTGGTGCGTACCTTTACAGGCGACGCACGTTTCGTTATGTGAAGTGAGTTCACTATTTTTACTTCTTGTGGGAAGTTCTTTTGTTTCCTGGTGCTCTGCTTTTGGGGTTCGTCCTCGTCTTCGCTTGGTGTGTCGAGCCCCTTGTGTTCGGCATTGAGTCTGCCGGATTGTTTGAAAACCCAACAGTCTCTGTGGGTATGGTTAGCAGGCTTCCCGGGAGTACTGTGTATCTGACATATCCTGTCCAGGATTTTATTTAGGTTGGATGGATCGTCCCTGTTATCCTGTGGGGGCGATTTTGCCTGATTTTGTCGTGAGCCTTTGAATCCGGCATTGAATGTCGTGCTCTTCGGACTTTTGTCCTTGGTCCAGCGACGGTCCTTGTTGCGTCGCGGTTTTCCGTTTCCATCCCTAGTTTTGGATGTACTTGGGTCACTGGGGCTGCACCTTGCCAACCAGCTGTCCTCCCCTGCACAAAAGCGGGTCATGAGGCTTGTTAGTGCGGCGATTGTTCTTGGCTTTTCTTGGCCGAGGTGTCTGGCGAGCCATTCGTCTCGGACGTTATGCCTGAAAGCTGCTAAGGCTTCGGCGTCCGGACAGTCGACTATCTAATTCTTTTTAGTGAGGAATCTATTCCAGAACTGCCGAGCTGATTCTCCGGGTTGTTGAGTTATGTGACTAAGATCGTCTGCATCTGGAGGGCGGACATAGGTCCCTCGAAAGTTTGCCCGAAAAGCATCCTTGAGCTCTTCCCAGCTTCCAATTGTGTTTTCGGGAAGGCTTTTAAGCCAATGCCGGGTTGGCCCTTTAAGCTTAAGGGGTAAATATTTTATGGCGTGGAGATCATCTCCTCTAGCCATGTGTATGTGGAGGATATAATCCTCGATCCAGACTCCAGGGTCTGTTGTTCCATCATATGCCTCTATGTTTACGGGTTTGAATCCCTCTGGAAATTCATAGTCCAGGACCTGATTGGTGAAACATAGGGGGTGTGCGGCGTCCCTGTATTTGGGTGTGCCGGATTCTGATGATGGCTTCATAGCGTTGCTTACGAGAGCTTGCTTTCTTGGCCCATAAATGGACCTGACTGGGCCATGATGCGAATTCTTAAGTGGGTCGCATGCCGATTTAGGTGCGGCGCCGCTTGCCGCTTTATGGGGTCGTCTATCCGACCGTGTGGCTTTCTCATTTTTTGAATGCGAGGGCTCTAGGGCCTCTTCGTCGAATTCAGGCAGTAGCTTTCTTTTCGGATAGCTTTTAGTGCGGCGACTGTCGCCGTATTTATCTGCGGTATTGATTACTTTGCTCCATCTAAACCGGAGTACATCTTCTGTTGTTTTTAGCTTCCGCTTCTGCTTTTTTAGGCTGCGTGCAGTTGCAACGAGCCTCTCGTGGAGATTCTTCTGCTCCATAGGTTTATCCGGCGTGAGGTTGTCCGGAATGCCGTTTTTGCCGGAGGAGGGATGTTCGGTTTCTCTATCCGTGTTGCCCTGTTCGGACGGTTGCTCTAAGGCCTGCTCATCGTCTACCGGCTCGTCCTGCTCTATGGCTAGGTTTTTGTCAAGGCGGGGCTTGGGTCGGCGTTTACGCCGACGCTTTGATTGCTTTTCGGGGGGTCGATCTCCCGTCCCATCCCCTTTTTCCTCGTTGTCGCTTCCTTTAGGGGTATCCACCATGTACACATCGTGAGATGAGGTGGCTGTCCAATGCCCTATGGGCGTTGGTTTGTCGGTATCTCCTGCATCGTCATCCATGCTGTCGATGTCTCCGGAGTCGAAGTTGAGCACGTCGTTTAAATTGTCGACAGTGGCTACCAAGTGGGTGGTGGGTGGGCTTTGAATTTCCTCATCGTCCGCATCCCACCCTTGCTGACCGTAGTCCGGCCAGGGCTCTCCTGATAAAGAGAGAGACTTAAGAGAATTAAGGATGTCGCCAAAAGGCGAATGTTGAAAGATGTCTGCGGCGGTGAACTCCATTATTGGCGCCCAATCGGATTCGATCGGCAGGGGCGCGGGGGGTTCGGAGTCCGGGGAGGAGTCCGGATCCTCGGAGTCACGGATCATGCAGAGTGCAGGGCTAGCGTTCGGCTCGATCGCCTTTGAGATCGAAGCCCCCGAGGTGACGTCCAACCACTCATCCTCGATTGGCGCAATAGGCTCCGAGTTAGGGGTCAGAACCGATGCGTGTGCGGCCTCCAGGACACTGTCCAGAGGCAGAGCTAGATCATGCCCCTCGAGATAGTGCGGCGCGCTTAGCCGTGGCTCGAACCCATCGAAGATCAAGTCTTTGCGGATGTCAGCCGTGTAGTTTAAGCTTCCAAACCTGACTTGATGGCCAGGGGCGTAGCTTTCGATCTGCTCCAGGTGGCCGAGCGAATTGGCCCGCAGAGAGAAGCCGCCGAAGACGAAGATCTGTCCGGGGAGAAAAGTCTCACCCTGGACCGTATCGTTGTTGATGATCGAAGGAGCCATCGGGCCCAAAGGTGACGACACAGAGGAACTCTCAATGAGAGCACCAATGTCGGTGTCAATACCGGCGGATCTCGGGTAGTGGGTCCCGAACTGTGCGTCTAGGCCGGATGGTAACAGGAGGCAGGGAACATGATGTTTTACCCAGGTTTGGGCCCTCTTGATGGAGGTAAAACCCTATGTCCTGCTTGATTAATATTGATGATATGGGTAGTACAAGAGTAGATCTACCACAAGATCAAGGAGGCTAAACCCTAGAAGCTAGCCTATGGTATGATTGTTGTATATGGAGTTGATTGCCTATGGACTACAACCTCCGGTTTATATAGACACCGGATAGGGTTAGGGTTACATAGAGTCGGTTACAATGGTAGGAGATCTTGAATATCCGCATCGCCAAGCTTGCCTTCCACGCCAAGGAAAGTCCCATTCGGACACGGGATGAAGTCTTCAATCTGGTATCTTCATAGTCGAGGAGTCCGGCTGAAGGTATAGTCCAGTTACCCGAACACCCCCTAATCCAGGACTCCCTCACTTGCCGTCGGTTATCTCCTAGTTAATCGGATAATTCAGTCTGACAAACAGAGAGCGTGTACCAAGGCTACTTACCAGCCTCCAGTCAAAAATTCCTGAAGGCCCAGAGAAGCTGGGATCCTGCTCAAAGACCTTGCAGTGACTGTGATTGTATTCCGCGAAACAACACGTCCGGTACATGCGAACGATCATCAATCTTTCGCTGTCGTCTGATCGAGCCAGGAACCACCTGCAACTGCCATGCCGCTTTTCTTTGAAAGGTTCTGGGATTAGGAAGGGTAGGGACACCAGGCGGCCTACAACATCATATCAAGTTGGAGTCAAATAAAGAAGGGCTCTTGGTTTAGTCAATCTTAAGAACAGCATGTTATGAGCATGAATATTTTTTCAGCAAATGTTGATAGTAATATAAGAAAGCCATCATGATATCATAGGAAAGTAACATATTGCTGTAACAGCCGTTTGTAGCAATGACTAGAGTAGGCCAGCAATACGTCCAGCCATAGAAGGAGTCGACAGCGTAAATGAAGCCCTTGTGTTCAATGGCATCAGAGAACCATGGAGGATGTATGATCCCGCGATGGACGTGCAGATTTATCCACTTACCGCAGTGACCTGTCAGATAGGCGAGACCGCGGTTGAAGAGCGCAATTATCCTGAAGTCTTTATAATTCGCAGATCTTGTGGGCACTTGGCAGGTTACAACCTTGAGCAAATCAAACTTGGTATCATGTTGGCTACTGTAAGATTCCGAGTATTCTGGGCCGCGGTGCCAAAGCAGTGCAGTGTTAATCGAAGGAAGGGGGATCAATCGCCGGGTGTAGACCTCCACGAGCATCCATCTGCCGCGACCGTCGACGAGCACCATCCAAGACGTTTTCATGCCGACCCAGTACATACCGTTAATGTAGTTGAGGCTAACGGGGATCGGATCGCAGTCAAGGGGGTTGATGCTCGCCACCCTACGATCGTTATGCTATGTGACACGCCGTTTCTAAAGATCTGGCGGCATCAGCAAGCAAGGAGCTGGCTTAAAAAGCTCCGGCCTGAGGGCTTTGAGTAAACGGTACAGCCCCGACGAGCACGCGGCGAGCGGCATGGTACTAAGATTGTCCACACGCGAAACAATGAGCTTGATTACCTTTGTGGGGAGCGAATTACAACCACTCTTTCGGCGGACGCTGATCGGTTCTGCCATTGTTAGTGCTTGGGTTTCGGACGAGGGGGGGAGGCGCCTTAGCTCGGATGGAAGATTGGACGAGATTATGTGCGGACAAAGATGGAGAAGCGAATATGTGTTGCGGGAAGTGGACAGGTGATGATGACTACAACACGCCGCTTGACTTACAAGACACATACCAGCAGCGTAGGGTCATGTCGATGCCAGACAACTTGCTTGAGTGATCACAGTACTGGTACTCCCTACAATGCTATGCCCTAACTTGCTTGAGTATAGTAGTAGAGTAGGACTCTGCTCTACTACTAGCACCGAAGGAGTAGTATATTCTAATCTAAAATAGTTACAAACTTCAATGCCCGAGGGTGGAACGACTACGAACCGTGCTCAAAGACCGTGTCTACGTGGTGTTTGGACATGGGCGACAACCTCAACACCAACGGTGCTGCTCCCGTTGCACCGTATGTGTTTCTGTCCTTCCTGTTCGAAATCGTGGTAGAATTCATGTTTCTACTCTGCATCCTACTACTATGCTAGTCCACATTATTAGTTGCGAACGACGACTTCTTCCCCAACCTCGGCAACCTCATCCTCGACGACATGGGCGACAACATCAACACTGGCAACCAGTGAGATACAGGGTGTAGGAAGCGGTTTAGGAATTTGCATGCCTTTCCAACCAGTGAGATACTCCGTACAAAGTACGGCAGAGAAATAACCACAGAGAAGGAAGCTAAAAGTAAACAATCAACGAGCATTTTTGCATTTGTTTTGCATTGAATCGTTTCACAAGCTTGACTAGTGCTGTTTTTCTACTTTTACAACAACCGCATCGTAATGTTAAAACGTGCATTTGCATGTACATAAGTAATAGTAGTACTCCCTCCGTCTAGGTGTATAAGTCTTCCCTCCTTCTTGGTCACGGTGCACAACCAAAGATGACTTATTGACCTGGACGGAGGGAGTAGCACAGTCTGCAAGCATATACCGAGAGAGACGTGTAGTGCGATAGTATATAGTAAAGTTTGTGCTATATGCACGTACTTGCAAAATGCGTACGAATACACAAGGTTTCCAAACTTTACCTTTTACATACTTAATTAAGGACGCTAAAAATTCCTAAACATTCGGGATTTATCATTTGCGTCCCAAAACTAATGAGATCGCCTTACGAAACAAAAATTATACTCCTCCTAAAAGCCATGGCACTCGAAGGAGCGCTTGCGGCACGCCATGAGTGCCCTGGTGCGCGGCCGTTTCCCAGCGCGCCGACACAACGCCTCTTCCTCAGCCTCGCAACTCGTGAGGTGCTAATTGGCGGCTTGTCGGTGGGCGAGCGCGATCTCACCGGTGTGGTGATCCGGCGCCAACAGGTTCTCCTCCTCGCTGGAAGCGTGCACCCGGTCCATGTACCGCCAAGCGTAGATGAGGTGCTTGGGCCCGACTGCACTCAGGGCGTCGGCACGGGCGTCCTCCGCCACCCTCACGGCCCTCGCACGAGCCTTCTGCCAAAGAGCCAATTGCCTGACTCTCTCAGACGTGACATAGGCCTCCCAGGCAGCTTGTTCCGCGGTGCGCTTCTCTTCCTTGGCCTTATTCTCCGCCTCTATTTTGGCGTGCACTGCTGGAGGCAAAGCCTCCCACAAGGCGACATCCATTTCTTTCCAAAGCTCCTCAAGGCTGGGGGGCTCGGCGGGCGGCGCGGCGTTCTGCTTGTAGCGGGGAGCCGACGCGTCCTCCGGCGCGCGTGCTGGCGAGATTGGGAACGTCGATGCGTCCACCTCGATGCGTCGCAGCGAGGAGCGGAACGCCGACGCGTCCTCCTCGACTAGTGGCGGCGAGGAATGGAACAGCGACGCGTCGCGTATCGGCGAGGAGCGGAACACCGACGCGTCCTCCTTGACTAGTGGCGGCGAGGAACGGAACGGCGACACATGACCGTCCATGCGGTGCAGCGAGGGGCTCCTAGGGCTTGGGAGGGGCGATGCCATGGTGGTCGACGTGAGAGGGAGGGGGAGGAGATAGCGATGAACGTGAACGTGAGGGGGAGGAGATAGCGATGTCGTGGGAGGCGCAATATTTATAGCGAGCAATGGCACACCTACATAAGATATGGACTGAGCTACATTGACTTAACTGCCGGTCCAGTTGCGTCACTGACATGTGGGCCAGACCCCTATTGGGCGCATATGTCAGTGACCGAATGCACCTGCAGTTAAGTAACAACTACGTGGGCATATTTGTTGGAGTAAATTACGGGGGAGCGAAGGGGTGGAAATATTGCTGGTCACAATGGATTGGACGAGCGTGGGGGGAGGAGATTCATGCATGCAGATTTTTTCACATGGGGTGGAGTGGTGGGACCACCGGAGGGAGAAGGAGAGTTTGGCAGGCATATTGTTTCCACACATGGAGAGGAAAAAATTTGGAGACGAACAGGCTTCCTACAGGTATGGGGAACGGTGCATAATAAGTCATCTTGCATGTCGGGCTAGGTATAGTCTCAAGTCATTAAAAACAAACACGCCCCACACATGTTCATATTTCAAGGTGCACTAAATTATTGCATGCGATGATTAAGGCTGGCCATAATGGTGGTATCTTAGCTGGTATCATGCACACGGGAATAGCAAACATGCTGATGTGGCAAAGAATTAAAGAAGAGAGGGGGGTTAGAGTAACTAGAGTTCATGCATGCATTGGTAAACACATTTTTTTGTGGAGAACGACAGCACTAGTTGAGTACTTTTGCAGACTTCAAAAACTATTCCACAATGTGTCAACATTGACAATGTCAAATCAATATTTTTACACTAATTATAAAACGTAGTTCTTATACTCCCTCCTTCCATCTATATAGGGCCTAATGCGTTTTTCGAGGCTAACTTTGACCAAATGTTAGAGCAATAATATATGACATGCAACTTACACAAAGCACATCATGAAATTCGTATGTGAAAGGAGCTTTCAATGATATAATTTTCACATTATGCATGTCATGTAGTATTAATTTTATCAATAGTCAAAGGCGGTCTTGAAAAACGCATTAGGCCCTATATAGATGGAAGGAGTGAGTACTCATTATAATCAGTACTCCCTACGTCTAGGTGAGCAAGTCATCTTAGATTGTGCACTGTGATCAAGGAGGAGGGGAAAACGAGAGATCTTAATGTTTATTTGCTAATTAATAGCATTGCATGCAATGAACTAACCACTGCATGTCGTGTTTGGTAGTCTCAAGTCATTAAAAGCATGCACACCCACATCTCCTATTGGTTTATATGTCAAGAAACAAGAAACGAGGTAGAAGTTAATGCACCATGCCTAAGTGTTTTGGGAGTATTGTAGATATTGATATTTTTAGTATAAATTTGGTCGTGCAATTTCACTGATGCCTGTCAAAGCGTTGACAGGTCTGCTATGCCTGACCTGAAGATGAAAGCGTTGAGCATCTCGAAGTTGATCAACAATCTTCAATTGTCAAAGATTAGCCGTTCGGCCAATAAGGTGGCACACTTAATCGCTAAGTATAGATTTGACAATAGATTAGATGGTATTCTTGTAAATAATGTACCGCCCTGTGTGGTAAATATTGTATCGAATGAGTGTACCGGTGTGGCTAGTTAATTAATATAAGGTGGTGTTCAAAAAAAGTATAAATTTGGTCAAACACTTTGCAAACAGTTGACGGGAGTAAAAAGGACCAGAGGGAGTATCATGCATGCGGAGTAGGCAAAAAAATTGCTTGTCTAAAAAAAGGCAAAAAATTGCTCATTTATAGCCGGTCGAAGTCTCAAAGGGCGCGACCGCGCGAGGGAGGCGAAGGTCGTGGGAGGCGCGACGTTTGACGGAATTAAGTGAAGTTACATCGACGCGCTGGCATGGCGTGCGAACAGGCAGAAGCTATACCGTCAGGCCTATGATATGGGTCTAGTAGACATGACATCTAGTGGGTCCCGCATAGTTCTCGAGAACTCTTTGGGGGCTTGCAGCCGTTTATCCACCGGGCAAGCCAGCAACCCCATGCCGTTCGCACGCCCTACTCGTCCCCGTCTTCTACCTTACAACAGTTCGCTCCCAGTCGTCCCGTCCTTTCACATTAGTTCGTTCCCAGTTTTTTTGCGGGGTACAATAGTTCAACTTCTCCTAACCCTCCTCCAAAATCCATGGCCTCCCAAATCTCCATGGTCGCTGCTGAGTACCAGGTTAGAGCCATCACCGGCGATCAGTTCATCGTCATCTACACACGTGGATCCGAGATGGTGAAAGCATGGCTTGCTCGCTTCCTACGCATGTTCAACAGTTCAACGGATGAGTGGGTCGTTGGGCTAGATGTTGAGTACACCACAGTCCTGGGACGAGAGAAGGATCTAAAGGACGAAGAGAGGAAGAAGCCCGCCGTGGTCCAGGTTTGCGTACATAACGTTTGCTTGGTCTACCACATATGCCATGCCGACCTTGAGTGCCAAGATTTTAAGAACTTCCTCAAGGACAAAAGAGTGAAATTCATTACTGTAGGCTTTAAGAATGACAGTGACGTCCTGTGTCGGATAGGTCTCGTTGTAGGCCAGCCCTTCGATCTCCAAAAGGCAAGCCCGATGTCTTCCTCTCAACCTTCAATGCTGACCCTGGCATCAACCATGATTGATCCTTCATACGCTAAACTGAAGAAACCTCATCACGAGTTTCATCATGCATGGGAGTCAAAGACATTAGATGAAGATCACATCCTGTACGCAGCAATGGATGCCTACCTTTGTTTAAATATCTACAAGGGTTGGATGAAGAAGCAGAGCCCAGTGTCTGTTTCAAGCAAAGAAGCGTCGGCAAAGAGGAAGAGGAAGAGGGACAAGGACGAAGTCGAGGACGTGGACTCGGACTCCAAGTAGGTGGCAGTGCCATCACTCATGCTGGTTCTACTGCAGTGTCAAGCGGACTAATTGCTTATTAGTTTATTTTCAAGGGTGTGTTGTGCTGAGGCCCCAACAGAACTATGTTTATGTTCTTTCTCGTTATTTGAACTCTTTAGTATGTACAGTAGTACTAGTACTATGTCTTACTACTGTTCTTCTTACAGTTGGTACTACTGCTCGTATCTTCGTGTTCCTACTGTACTTAATACGTTCGTACTAGTAGTATAATTTGGGTCAGTCGATTTGTGAAAGAAGTTCGACAGAGTGAAGGAAGAAGACGGCAGAAGAGGTGGAAGAAGCCCTTCTAGCCATCCATGTTGCATCAAACGGCTCACATGAGTCGATTGACCCAAATTGCTCCTTCAGATTGCAGGATCCACGTGGCATTCAAGGTCTCGAAGGTAGATTCCGCGTCCGCACCCGGTTTGCGGGCTCGACGCGTGTGCGACCGGCTTCCGCCGCGACAGCCACCATGCGCGCCTCCTCCACGCGGGCGGAGACGACAATGACATGCTAGTTCCTCCTCGCCGGCATGCTGGAGCACGCGCTCGTCCTCCTCTTCGTATGCTGCGTGCATAGACCCGGCTCCACCAGCTGCTCGCGTGCTTGGCAACGCGGCGACATCGCGAGGAGGGACTGCAGATGACATGAGCGGGCGAGCCTTCGGCTTCATGGCACAGGGATGGCGGTGATACGGCGGTGATGGGCGAGAAATTGTTGGCCGGAGCAGGCGGGCGCCGGCATGCGCAACGGCGGCGGCATATTGATGAGTGCGCGTGTGGGAGCTTACTTTAGTTTAAGGTTGGTCAAACTTAAAAGAAAACCGTACTAGTACACGTAAACATTAGACTTAGGCAGCGCTTTTATTAGTTACTAGCTTATGTTCTTGCCCATTGTGACCAGCCTTAGTACCACGGCCACAATACGGAATCCTGTGCAAGCGCGTGAATCGTGGCCGCGCGGTCGATCGAACGGTGCGTCACCGTCTTGCACTCGAAGGACATCCACCAAACCTTTTTGTGTGTGTGAAAACAATCCTCGAATATTACTCAACTTTTTTTTCTTGTGAAAGTTCTTGACGCTGCAATATTTCCATATATTTGAATTTAGCTCCAGTTCGTGTTTATTTGGATTTGGACGTTTTAGGTGCGCCCTAGTTTTTTTAATACTCATTTTGTGTGTGTGACTGAGAGAGAACGTGGGTATGTGTCCATATGTGTGTTGTGGCGGAAGGGCAATGTGGAGACGTTGTGCGTGTGATACAGACATAGAGAGGTGTGAATGTGCAAATGATCGTGCATGAGTGAGACATAGACAGATGCCGATACGTTGTGTATACATGAGAGAACGGTCTTCTAGTTTACTTGTGTGTGTGTGTGAGAGAGAGACAGAGAGAGGAGCATCCGTAACACAACAACCATCCCTCTCGATTCGTCCGTCCCTCGCACGGTCGCATGCAACACATGCATCAACATGCACATTTTGACACCCTCACCCGGCCCCTGCCCACCTCAAGGCCCGCACAATCTGTTCGTGAATACCCATTTCTCTCCTTAGGTTTGTTTTCTCTCAATATCTGACACACACACACACACACAGAGAGAGAGAGAGAGAGAGAGAGAGAGAGACACGCAACACAGCACACACACACACACACACACACTCCCTCAAGCACACAATTCATCCCCATCCAAGGTTATACGGCAACCACTCTCGCTTGTGCTTCTTTGCACCCCAACATGCACAACACCTCAATCTTCAAAGAGGGCAACGAGCAGATCGAAGACGGCGACCACACCGCGCTAGAGAATGCGGGGTCATTTGGAAGGAGGGTGATGTGACGACGGCTGACTGACTCCTCCCCCACCCTCTCTCTCTCTTGCACAAAATTACTAATCCCTCTCTCCCCCGCACAAAATTGTCAATCCCTCAACCCACGAGATCCTTCCCCTCTCATCCATGTTTTTCCTGCTCTCTCATCAAACATGTTGTCTCTTCTCCTTCCACGTATACAGAATCCAGATGCACACACATCTCATGTATATTACATGTATGCATTTTTCTCACAGACCTAACTTCTTCCTCTCTCTTTCTCTCTCTCTATATCTCTCTCTCTCTGTCTGTCTTGTTAGGTTTGTCTCCTACTCTCTCATCCACATACATACAATATTTCCCGCCCTATCCGCTCCATCTTCAAAAGCTCTCTCTGCACATTTCATTCACACATTGGGATATGTCAAAATGTTGCTTCTATAATGGCTGATGTAGAGTTATGGTTGTTCTTGTTGCATCCTACAAAGTAATAACTATGAAATGCATTTAGATTCTCATTTGACTGGGATTATGTGAGTTTGAGCATGTTGTGAAGTACTATAGACCTTGTATACATCTTGGGATTCAACAATGATTGTAACTATTGAATTGTATAGACCATTACATTCGAAGTCAATAGCCTAATATATTTATTTCACAATTTCAACAAATGATTAGTTCACTACAAACTAAGAAAACAAATGTGTACTCCCTCCGTTTTTATTTAAGTCCGTGTATTAGCATTGGTCAAAGTCAAGTTTTGTAAACTCTCA
>NC_041384.1:270274711-270275485 GCF_002162155.2 Triticum dicoccoides
GGCTAATCTCAGGAATGGCTATTTTTGATACGATGCAAACGGTGACACCAGATATATATACAATATGCCTCGGAATAGCCGCCTCCATGGCATCCTTCATTCTGCTTGGAGGAGAACCCACCAAGCGTATAGCATTCCCTCACGCGAGGATTATGCTTCACCAACCTGCTAGTGCTTATTATCGGGCAAGGACACCAGAATTTTTACTAGAAGTAGAAGAGTTACACAAAGTTCGCGAAATGATCACAAGGGTTTATGCAGTAAGAACAGGCAAGCCTTTTTGGGTTGTATCCGAAGACATGGAAAGGGATGTTTTTATTTCAGCAGACGAAGCCAAAGCTTATGGACTTGTCGATATTGTAGGGGATGAAATGATTGACAAGCACTGCGATACTGATCCAGTGTGGTTTCCAGAAATGTTTAAGGATTGGTAGTGTCCGGATTTCTTGTAAAGTTATTTCACAGCTAAATTCGTGTTTTCCTCGATTTAATAGAAAATAGAAAGACTTCATGATGAGCAATCATCAGGTTAAGATGGATCTAAACCAATCCATTTTTTTCTATATACATACAACATGCCGACGGTTAAACAACTTATTAGAAACGCAAGACAGCCAATACGAAATGCTCGAAAAACGGCCGCGCTTAAAGGATGCCCTCAGCGTCGAGGAACATGTGCTAGGGTGTATGTGCGACTCGTTCAGATCATGACTTCAAACAAATATAAAAAAAATTGAAGTATCCATGATTAGTACCAATGAATAGGATATAGCT
>NC_041384.1:270275495-270323889 GCF_002162155.2 Triticum dicoccoides
TTTCATTCACACATTGGGATATGTCAAAATGTTGCTTCTATAATGGCTGATGTAGAGTTATGGTTGTTCTTGTTGCATCCTACAAAGTAATAACTATGAAATGCATTTAGATTCTCATTTGACTGGGATTATGTGAGTTTGAGCATGTTGTGAAGTACTATAGACCTTGTATACATCTTGGGATTCAACAATGATTGTAACTATTGAATTGTATAGACCATTACATTCGAAGTCAATAGCCTAATATATTTATTTCACAATTTCAACAAATGATTAGTTCACTACAAACTAAGAAAACAAATGTGTACTCCCTCCGTTTTTATTTAAGTCCGTGTATTAGCATTGGTCAAAGTCAAGTTTTGTAAACTCTCATAAAGCTTATAACAAAAAATATTAACATATACAATAACAAATAAATACCATTAGATTCATTATTGAATGTACTTTCACATCATACATATTTGTTATGGTAAATGTTTATATTTTTCTATAAACTTGGTCAAACTTTAGGAAGTTTGACTTCGGTCAAACCTAATATGCAGAGTTTACTACTACTACTCACTAGTTTCTTAGCCGAATCACTCAACACGCCACACGGGGAGTCCAGTGTCACAAAATTTTGAGGTCGGCGGGAAAATCTCCCGCGACCCTGATTCGAGCAGTGGGAAGTTACCATCATAGCCTTCGGAACAGGCCTACGGATGACGCTTGGTAGGGGGCTGTTTTGGTAACTTCAGGTTCACCCTACCCAGCCAACCCCACCCGGCACCCAAAGTAGTACACCTAAATACTCCCCAATTTCTATCCCCACCACAAAATAGACTTCTCCATGGTACCGCAGCCTTCGTGCTCCTCCCCTTTACATCGGCGCACTCGTCCACCCCAGCGCATCTGCCTCATCGACGACATCGTACGCCGCACTGGAGCCAGTCCACCGTCGTCGTCGTACACGGAGCCTCTTCCCCAGCATCGTCTTCCACGTCTCGGATCTGCTTCCCGGAAGCCGACGCCAAGCGCAAAAGTACCACCGTCGTGGACAATGAACTGACTCCCGTTGCCGACCAGGACTCACAGAGACCGCCGCGACCATCATTCTCCTCCTCGATTGGTAATGTGTGTATTGAATCACTTAGCATTACATGTGCAGTTCCAATTTTGTTCATACCGACCCTTCAAATTTCCTGGGTGCTATTGTTCCCGTAAAAGTAATTGGTTATAGCCTCCATTGTCCAACAGAATATCAGCTTGTTATTGTGTGTCGCTCCTGTATCGCGCTGTGCTTAGGTAGGTTTTTCATCTGCAACTAGTAGTGTGGCAAATGATGGAAAGGTTTTTAGAACTAGCAAAATGCCCATGCGTTGCATGCATCAAGATGCATTTGTATGAGTAGTTTATCTTGTTGGAGATGCTCTAACATGGCAGACGAGTGCTTTAATGTTGCCCACAAGATGCGTGAGTATTACTAGTAGTATATTTTTCTTGCCATGTTGAGATTTTAAAACCATGAGTGCGAACATGCAGAGGAGCAATGAAGACCAAACACAGGTTATTCGGGACATCTTCAAGGAGTGTGGCAAGTTAAAGAGGAGCTGCACCGAACCTGTAAAACGAGCTTTGGTAAGTAACAGCCTTTCAATTACTTTCGTGTAGCCTTGTGTTCTTCGATGTGAATATGTTGTAGTTTCTGTTTCTCTTAAGTGTGGTGTTCTTCGATGTGTAATAAGAAGAGTCTTAATTGTCCTAATGCTTTCGTTTTTAGCTTGATGTAGGAAGTGGGTGTTCTCACCTTGTAGTCTGTTTTTATTTATTTTTTCCTTTTGAATTCACTTCTCTGAGTTCTGTTTATCTGGCTTCTACTAAATGGATCTAGGTTGCTCTGAGTATTGATCTAAAAAAGAAGTAACGTCATGTCAGGATGCAGTTCCTACGAGGAGGGGAGTATGGTCAACCTCGAGATCATGTTTCCAAAATGAGGCTGGATTACACACAAGGTGCCAGTTCCCTAATGATGCTAGATTAGACACAAGGTGCAAATTCCCAGATGATGCTAGATTACACACAATCCAGGTGGAGTCTTCAGCTGTTCGTGTCCTCGTGGCATTAGTAAAGGCTGAAAGAAAGCGTGTAGCAGCCCTTGAGAATGTAGCTGAGTTCCTGAAGAAGCGAAAAGAGCAATCAAATGCTCTCTTCACCCAAGACAAAGAAGAGATGGAAGAAGCTAGAAATAAGCTAGCAGAGGCAGAGCAGGCTAGGCGTCTCCTGCTATCTAAAACTGTTGTCAATACAAAATTTCCTTCATAATAGCTAGGTTCAAATGTTTATCCAGTCAGCATGCTTGTTGTGATGTCCGTGCATCTACTGATGTGGCACAAAATGTTTTTTTAGGTCATGTAATAATAGCAATTACTTTCCAAACAATAACAGACGAAGCATTGGACATGGTATAGTTCACGCGCAAGCCCGACATTCCAAGTTCAACTTCCACATCAAACTCATGTTCACAGATATCTGCACATTCATACATAATGTCCACAACCATGATTCACTTCAAAGCCAAAAAAAGTGAGGAGAGTTATAAATAAAGAAAATCCTCTACTAGTTCCTACTACCAGTGCAAGCACAACAAGTCAAGACCATGCGTAAATTAATTATATTTTAGTCATTTTTTTGTGTTCTAAAATGCCTGCCGGCTCGCGGAAGGACGTGTTGCTGGCACACGCGCAGATTCAATGAAGGCAGGCGGGACAGTGTTAAGCTGGTTGCACGCGGCAAGGAGGCGTGCTCAGCCGGGCCTGCAGCGAGTGCAGCCCTCTTGGCCGCCGCGCCAGTTCAATGCCTGCGCTATGAGAGGTTGCGTCCGTGTCAGAGCAATCACTCCCTCCAGTCCTTTTTTGTTTGGTTATAACAAAATCTCGTTTTCCATTCACATTTTAGTGGTAGGAGTTGTGTGTGTGTGTCTATGTGTGAGAGAGAGGAGACGGTAGTCAGGGTTGTTTGATCGGTAAACAGATGAATAATGCCAGTCTAGGATGGAGACGAAAAGGAGACCGCAACAAATGTTGTGTCTACAGGAGAGATAGAGAGAGTAATTTTAGTGGAATGCATCATATGTAGAGACATATAGGGTGTGTGAGAGAATCCCATAGAGAGAAAGACAAAGTGAAAGACGAGTGGAGACTGTGTGTTTGGCGGTGAAAAAGAAATCTTAGGTACCGAGTGATGCCACAGAACAGTAGAGACGTGAGAGATAATGAAAACCGTGTAATTTATAATGATATGGAGAGTGTGACACTTCTCAAGCGAGACGTTGAGAGACCATGTTTGCGAGGATAGGAACAACATGAAGTGAGCGTGCGGGTGAGCTGGAGAAATGAGAGTGATAGCTACCTGAAGGA
Source organism: Triticum dicoccoides (assembly GCF_002162155.2). Taxonomy (NCBI): domain Eukaryota; kingdom Viridiplantae; phylum Streptophyta; class Magnoliopsida; order Poales; family Poaceae; genus Triticum; species Triticum dicoccoides. The sequence continues at coordinate 270,278,891 of NC_041384.1, forward strand.
GCATGCATGCGAGAGAGATGGGCGTGAAAGGAGTGAACAAAAAGGGATTCAAATATTTGAATTCGAGATGATGAAACATGTAATCCATATTCGAACCAAAATTGATCTATCAAACATGAATACTCATATGAATTCACGCACATCTATGTTATTTAATATGTAGATATTACTGATCCATACATTTTAGTAGAACATAATTTGGTTAATTTTTTTCGAATTCAACCTTAAGATTTCAAGATCATTGTATTTGCAAATCATATTATACATATAAAGGAGCAGAATTCTTTGTTGTGCTTTTGAAACTATATATAAAAAAATGATGTATATAGAATGTAATTCCAATTGAAAATGGATCCTGCCTGAAAAATAGAATACAAACGGGATTCGAATTGAGTTGGCACGGTAAACATGCACTCTGCTGTCGGCGTTATGGGAACGGGGGTCCCTAGACTTGCCTGCCTGCGACCTGCGGCGTGGCTCAAGTGGGGGGGGGGGCAGCATGGCCCGTCTTCATCAGCTCATGCTTAAGACCCTCGCGAGGGGCCAAGCCTCGCGGGGCGGATGACCGGAAGCTTCCTCAGAGGCAGCCTCATCAGGAAGGCTCGCAAGGAGGTGGAGAGATCAATGCAGGGGTACCTTGCGAGGAGCCCGTGACGCAAGGCATGACGATCGAGACCAGGCGGGCGCCGGCCTGCGCAGTGTCCTTGTTTCCCCTTTGGTGCAAAGGGGGCAAGCACAGGCCAAGGCATCGGGCAAAGGTTACCATTCCAGTGCAACGAGACCAAGACCAGCAGAGCGGCAGGATGGAGGTCACCGTGGAGCCCAAGACGGCATCATCACCAGTACTTTTGGCAGCCGAAGACCACCTTTGGTCAGGATAACTTGTACTAGATGTTCCCCTTCAAAATGGCCAATTGTTGGCGCCCTTCCCGCTCATTATTTGGGGAGAGGTCGAGGGCCTCTATAAATAGAGCTAGCCATCTAGAGAGGAGGGGGGCGACATCTAGAGAGAACAGGGAGAGACATCAATAGATAGAAGGCAGAGACAGAGAGAGGCGACTGAACTCACCCAAGCAGTTCATCGCACCAGCGCAAGAACACTTCTCGCGAGGCTGTGTTCTTCCCTTGTACTATTCATCATCAGCCCCCGAGGCAATCCACCACACCACACACTGGAGTAGGGTATTACACCACAACGGTGGCCCGAACCAGTATAAACCTCATGTCCCTTGTGTTGTTCGTTGTTTCCAGCTTAGATCACGCGAGGAGATTGGACGTAGATCGGTAGGGGAGAGATCTCCGCGTGCACCCCAGTGTTCGAACCTCAAGGGTCTGCCGGAACCCGAAATCCGACATTTGGCGCGCCAGGTAGGGGTGCGCCGGAATCCTTCTTCCTCCGCATCATGTTCCGTCGCCTCGCCGTTCAGATGTCAAGCGACCCAGCTGCCAACGCCGAACGCTGGGCAGCGTGGCCCGCCCACGCCGTGGCACCAGCCCAGGGCGACCTTAACCTTGCGCCTCAGGCAGCCCACGCTCCGCAGGGCACTGCGGGGCGCGGGCGACGCAGCCTGACGCCGCCTGCCCTCACACCACGACAGGTGCGGGCCACAGCAAGGGCCTCAAACCACGCCGCGGCCACAACGCCGTACACCCGACGGGAGCAAGCGAATTCCAGATCCGCGCTCACGGTGGACCAAGAGTTGCTACGGTGCTGACTGCTGGAGGGCGGCCGCGACGTGTTGTTGGAGCGAGTAGCCGAGCTCCTGGATGCCGCCGCCTCAGGAACACCTCCTTTCTGCGTCCAGCTGCCACCCCAGACCCAAGGCGGGCCGTATGGCGGCATCGCACGCACGCAACTTCCAGCGGACTCCAGGGCCCGTTCAGCATCAACACCTCTGCCGGCACCGGGCAACAAGTCACGCCGGCCTGTTCTCAGGCCAGCGAAGGGGTGCACGCCATGGCCTTTGGCCTTGGCAGACCGCCGCGCCATCGCCCCCAAGATGGCGCTCCAAGCCAGGCTGCGTGGCATACGGGGTGCTACGGCAAGGCGCACGGGCCGGTGGCCCCAGAAGCTTATGTGCCCCGCATGGTGGATCAGGGGTGCGCACTGGAAGAAGATCATGGCTCATTCCTCGGGCCAGGCTGGGGCGAGGAGACGCAGAAGCTGAGCTCTTTCAGGAACCCCAGGAGAGCCTCGACAACCGCACTGGCGGCAGCAACTATCGGGTACCACTCATCCCTCAGGAGCAAGCTTATGCTAACCATGGGTCACAGGAGATACAGGTCGCCGCAGCAGGTGGCTGCCCCAATTCTGCAACCTCATACCCCTCAGGAGGAGGGCGCAGGGGGCTGCAGGAGAGGGGCCGAGATTCGGGTTCGTCCCCGTGGCGGTTGGAGCAAGGTGTTCTCAGGAGGTAGGCCCTCTGCCAGGGAGGTGCCCCACGGCCTGCCCCCGGCAGAGGACCCGTGGTCGTCGGGGGAACCGCTGGCGACCGCTCTGCCCCATTGGCGTCGTCCTTGGTTTCCGATCGCCGTCGATGGCGGCAGAGTGAGGCGCAAGGCGGGCCCCTCGTCTGGCGATATGAAGCAAGGCCGGTACCTGTGTAGAAGGCCCAGTGCCTGTGAAGCTCGCCGCCCATGACACTCTCACGTAATAATGAGTGGGGCTGTACACACCTCGGAGTCTTCGGAGAGCCGCCCTCGGGCCTCGGGGGCTCCCGCCCACGCCCAGCGGCAGCACTTAGCTCTGCGCTGGTGAGAAGACGTCGAAGGCTAGACTAGGTGCCGGACACAGCCTTTTTTTACCTTTCCTTGTTGACAAAGTTCTTCGATTTGGATTTAAGTTCGATTTGAGCTCGATGCTTGCGTGTGTTTCAGGGAAGGGGTGTTTAGTCTCGTTCGAGCAATCTCTCGCGTTCTGGTTTCGGCTTTGCGTCCAAAGTTAGCGTCGGCTGCCCCCCTCGCGAGCCCCTCGCGAGCCGGGCCGGGCCAGGCACGTTTTACAGACGGGACCGCTATTGCCGCACCCTTTCCGGAGGTCCTCATCGCAGAATCTACAAGGTAATCAGGCGACACCCGTGGTACGGCGGCCCCCGCAGGCCCGCTCAGGACTCGTCGGGGTCGGAAGGTACACAAGTCAGCTGACTCATCACCAGGCCAGCTGCTAAGTTCACACGCAATGTTATACTTACTAGGGTACTAATTGCAAACATTTACATGAGGGGCTTCCCCTCCCAAAATGCTCTTACATTCTTCAGGGCCAAGCCCGAACCTTCTTCGTGCAGGATAAACAGCAGTGACATGCGGTCAATCGGACATATCACTCACCGCGTCTTCTTGGGCATCCTCGGAGGCATCGCTGGCGTCGTTGACATTGCCGCCGCCGCCGCCAGCATCTCTGTCAGCGCCAGGCTCGTCCACAACACCACCTTCATTGGCGGCCACGACCACGCCGTCATCATCAGACGCAAAGGCCCTGACGAGGGCGTCCACATTGTCCTCCACCCATCGCGCCAGGTCACCCAGGACGGCTATGGGCACGGGTGCGATGGCAGCGTCGAAGTCAAAGTGGGGGTCCCCGTCCTATAGATAGCTGAAGACGCGGGAGAATGCACGCCCGAGCAAGGCTCGACTCCTCTATTTGACAAGCCAACAGGACCTTTCGGAGCGGTTCTCCCGAAGCATCACCACATCGGTGAAAAACTGGAGGTTGCCGGTGTAGTTGACCTCGTGCGGCTCATTAGCGGCAGCCTCGCAGATGTTGGCCAAAGCTGCATTGGCCCTTTCTCTGAGCGTTTGAAGAATGGGGGCATGCTCACACTCCAGAACCTGTCGCCGACGGATCTCGTCCTCATTCCGCTGCGCGATGGCCTCGGCGTCATCAACCCTCTGTTGGATAAGAAGCTGCTCGTCCCGGGAAGAGGACAGCTCCGCCTGTGCTTCGCTGAGGGCGGCTGCGGAGGAGTCTGCACGCCGCGTCACTTTGGCCAGTTTGGCCCTGAGGGCTGCGGTCCTGCCCTCAGCCTCGGCCTTGATCAGCCCCAACCTCGTCTCGTATTCGCGCTCGAAGGCCGAGCAAGCTTCCGCCACGTGGCGATCGACTTCTTCCTGGGCCCGGGCTTCGCGCGCGGCAACGTCATCCTCCGCCCGAGCCACCAGGCGCTCCCTCGTATCCAACCGCTCAAGATCAAGGTTGCGCTCGGTGGGCTCCAGCGTCAGCGCCTCCTCACGCTTCAGAAGCTCCGCCCGATCAACAGGGCACCCCTCCATCGACTCAAGGGCCGCCTGGCGTAGTTCCACTTGCTGCTCCAGGGAGTTGCTCCAGGCTTGGAGCTCCCATGCGCGCTCCTCCGCATCCTTGCGCCATCGGTCTGCTTCCCAAGCCTCCTCGACGGCCTGGGAGCAGGCCTCCCGCAAAGCTGCCAGTGATGCTTCGGCCTTCGCGTTGTCGAGATCACGTTGGTGACGCGCGAGGGCGACATCTACCTTTAGTTTGCGCCTCTCCTCAGCAAGGCGCAAACCTTCGGCCTCAAGGCGCGCATCCTCGTCAGCAAGCTCTACCCCGATCCGGCTCACCGCATCCGCCGCCCTCTAGAGGAACTCTTCGCGAAGGGCGCGTTGCTACCGAGCGCGCGTGAGCACGTCTTCCACATCACCATCTTCCATCGGAGCATGTGGAGGGCCCCGAGCCGGCAGGCCCCCTCCCGGCGCGGGGCTGGGGGCTGGCGCCCTAGCCATCGCCGAACGGACCTCTCTGGGAATCTGGCCTGGCATCGGTCCACCGACGGAGGAGGAGCCAAAGACAGACTTCAGCCATTCACCATCTATGATCAGAGGAGGAACGCGGGGCAAGCCGGATGTGCCCCAGGAGGACTCATGAAGAAAGGACAGTGGGCGCGCAGGCTCAAGCTGCCCTATGGAATGGACCACTCCACCAACTGGTCTGGCAGTAGGGGTGCCGCTCGAGCTCGGCGAGCCCAGGGCCAACGGAGAAGGCGAAGCTTGGGGGGATGGCTCCCGGGCTGGCTCGGCGGGTTTCGCAGGGTAGGGCCTGAGAGGGCCACAATCAGTCGCAGGGATAGCAAAGTAAACAAGCAAGGAAAGAAGAAGACTTACTCGTCCATGACAAAGTACTTCCTGCGCTTCAACAGGCGGCAAGGGCGGTCGTTGCCACCCAAGGCCTCCTTCCTGTTGTGGAGGGCCTCGAAGTCTACGCGGAACCAACCTAAGCGCTCGGCGCAGGGGTCGGCCTCTGGTGCGGAAGAAGCGTCAAGATGATCAACGCTAGAGGAGTCAGCCTGTGGGGCGCCGTCAAGCGTCGCCTCGCGAGGAACGGCTGGGGGCTCGGGAGCCACGACCTTAGGAACCATAGGCCGCGACTCCGCACCTGCTGCCGCTCCAGGGCGGGCCTCGGGAGACGCCATCTTCGAGACTTCTCGCGGCGTCGGCACCTCGACATCGGGCGCCTCAACTCTCGCCGGTTCTTGTCTCCCCGCCCTGTCCCCCGAGAAAGGACTGCTGTGGGCGGCAGGGGAAGCAACCACGCCGGCAGGGTTCTCGCGGGGCCCCGTGAAGCCAGCCAGGCGCAGTCCCCACTCGTCGAAGCTGGGCATCTGCCTCACAAAATCGGCCCTGCCGGAGCAAAGATACAAGAGGACACCGTTACTCCGAAGGCTTCCTGGGGAAGGATCGCCAGTCAAGACCCTGAGCATCGTCCGCAGCACTTCAGGCGCCAAGTCCTCCTCCTGAAGCCGCATGCTGTCTCTATGCCCCGCAAAGTCCCACATCCGGCGAGAGTGGCGCTGAAGAGGAGCAATGCGACATTGGAGGAACTCCTTCACCACCTTGGGTGCTGTCACATTGAGCGCCCTCAAACTCTGGAAGCGGCGCCAGACAAAGGGAGCCGGGGGCTCGCGAGCACCTCATGGTCCCAACCTGCGTGAGGAACAACAGGCGAGGTCGGGTGCGAGAGCAGAGGGTTGGGCACTCCAACGTCCACGTACAACCACCGTTGTCTGAACCTGGCCTCAGGAGGAGGAAGGCCGAAGTCGATCCCTGAAGCGGCCGTCTCTGGCGCGGCTAAGAAGCTCACACACCCTAAGCACTGAGTGGGATCGCTCAGGCGCAAGGAAAAGAAGTGGCGCAGTAGGGCAACGGAAGGAGGAATGCCTATCATCACCTCGCAAACAAAAGCAAAGACAGCTAGAAGAGTAATGGACTCCGGCCCGAGGTGCATCATGCGGATCTGATAATGGGAGAGCACCGCACTGAAAAAGGCAGAAAAGGGGTGAACCAGACCCGCCCATAGGGCATCGGTGAAGAATCGGACCTCCGTGACGATCCTATCAAGGGAGGCATGGGACGCAGGCTAGACTGTGGTCCTGCCGCACTCGTTGAAGATAGTGGCAAGGGCGGAACGGACCTTGTTCAAAGGTTGTGGATTGAGTATGATCTACCGGGCAACGGCGGGGGTCGCCTCCGAAGGTGTGCGGGGCGAAGGCGCGGGCTTCTTTCCCTTTCCTTTCTTCATCGGCGCCATGGCGGTGAAGAGGAGGAAGAACTCGAGACGGATTGGCGGCGGAGGCTAGAGCTCGAAGAAGGAGGAAAGGTAGGAGGCAAGCGAGCAGCAGAAAGGAGTAACAACTGTGTGCAACTATGGGTCCGCTTAGTGGGGCGCGTAACAAGGCGTCATGGGGAAGCGCAGGCGTCCATGACCAATCAATCGCCACACGACGCCCGAGGCCGCAGGCTTTTTGGGCACGCGGCGCTTGCCGCTTGCCTCTTCGCTCCCTGCTAGGCCAAGCCCGGGCGCGCCTTGGGCCCGGGGGCTACTGTCGGCGTTCTGGGAACGGGGGTCCCCAAACTTGCCTGCCTGCGGCCTGCGGTGTGGCTCAAGTGGGGGGGCCCAGCGTGGCCCATCTTCATCAGCTCAAGCTCAAGACCCTCGCGAGGGGCCAAGCCTCGCAGGGCGGACGACTGGAAGCTTCCTCAGAGGCAGCCTCATCAGGTAGGCTCGCGAGGAGGCAGAGAGATCAAGGCAGGGGTACCTCGCGAGGAGCCCGTGACGCAAGCCATGACGATGGAGACCAGACGGGCGCCAGGCGGGCGCCGGCCTGCGCAGTGTCCTTGTTTCCCCTTTGGTGCAAAGGGGGCAAGCACAGGCCAAGGCATAGGGCAAAGGTTACCATTCCGGTGCAACGAGACCAAGACCAGTAGAGCGGTAGGACGGAGGTCACCGTGGAGCCCAAGATGGCGTCATCACCAGTACTTTTGGCAGCCGAAGACCACCTTTGGTTAGTATAACTTGTACTAGATGTTCCCCTTCAAAATGGCCAATTGTTGGCGCCCTTCCCGCTCATTATTTGGGGAGAGGCCCAGGGCCTCGTTAAATAGAGCTAGCCATCTAGAGAGGAGGGGGGCGACATCTAGAGAGAACAGGGAGAGACATCGATAGACAGAAGGCAAAGATAGAGAGAGGCGACTGAACTCACCCAAGAAGTTCATCGCACCAGCTCAAGAACACCTCTCGCGAGGCTGTGTTCTTCCCTTGTACTATTCATCATCAACCCCCGAGGCAATCCACCACACCACACACCGGAGTAGGGTATTACACCACAACGGTGGCCCGAACTAGTATAAACCTCGTGTCCCTTGTGTTGTTCATTGTTTCCAGGTTAGATCACATGAGGAGATTGGACGTAGATTGGTAGGGGAGAGATCTCCGCGCGCACCCCAGTGTTCGAACCTCAAGTGTCTGCCGGAACCCGAAATCCGACATTTGGCGCGCCAGGTAGGGGTGCGCCAGAATCCTTCTTCCTCCGCACCACGTTCCGTCGCCTCGCTGTTCAGATGTCAAGCGACCCAGCTACCAACGCCGACCGCTGGGAAGCGTGGCCCGCCCATGCCGTGGCACCAGCACAGGGCGACCTCAACCTTGCGCCTCAGGCAGCCCGCGCTCCGCAGGGTGCTGCGGGGTGCGAGCGACGCGGCCTGACGCCGCCTGCCCTCACACCACGGCAGGTGCGGGCCGCAGCAAGGGCCTCAAACCACGCCGCGGCCACAGCGCCGTACACCCGATGGGAGCAAGCGAATTCCAGAGCCGCGCTCATGGTGGCCCGAGAGCTGCTACGGTGCCGACTGCTGGAGGGCGGCCGCGACGTGTTGTTGGAGCGAGTAGCCGAGCTCCTGGACGCCGCCGCCTCAGGAACACCTCCTTTCTGCGTCCAGCTGCCACCGCAGACCCAAGGCGGGCCGTATGGCGGCATCGCGTGCACGCATTCAACTTCCAGCGGACTCTAGGGCCCGTGCAGCGTCAACACCTCCGCCGGCACCGGGCAACAAGTCACGCCGACCTCTTCTCAGGCCAGCGAAGGGGTGCACGCTGCGGCCTTCGGCCTCGGCGGACCGCCACACCATCACCCCCAAGACGGCGCTCCAAGCCAGGTTGTGTGGCATACGGGGTGCTATGGCGAGGCGCACGGGGCGGTGGCCCTAGAAGCTTATGTGCCCCGCATGGTGGATCAGGGGTGAGCACTGGAAGAAGATCATGGCTCATTCCTCGGGCCAGGCTGGGGCGAGGAGATGCCAGAAGCTGAGCTCTTTCAGGAACCCCAGGAGAGCCTCGACAACCGCACCGGCGGCGGCAACTATCGGGTACTACTCATCCCTCAGGAGCAAGCTTATGCTAACCATGGGTCGCAGGAGATACAGGTCGCCGCAGCAGGTGGCTGCCCCAATTCTGCAGCCTCATACCCCTCAGGAGGAGGGCGCAGGGGGCTATAGGAGAGGGGCCGAGATTCGGGTTCGTCCCCGCGGCGGTCGGAGCAAGGCGTTCTCAGGAGGTAGGCCCTCTGCCGGGGAGGTGCCCTAGGGCCTGCCCTCGGCAGAGGACCCGTGGTCGTCGGGGGAACCGCTGGCGACCGCTCTGCCCCATTGGCGTCGTCCTTGGTTTCCGGTCGCTGTCGATGGCGGCAGAGTGAGGTGCAAGGCGGGGCCCTTGTCTGGCGATATGAAGCAAGGCCGGTACCTGTGAAGAAGGCCCAGTGCCTGTGAAGATCGCCGCCCGTGACACTATCACGTAATAATGAGTGGAGCTGTACACGCCCCGGAGTATCAGGAGAGCCGCCCTCGGGCCTCGGGGGCTCCCGCCCATGCCCAGTGGCAGCACTTAGCTCTGCGCTGGTGAGAAGATGTCGAAGACTAGACTAGGTGCCAGACGCGGCCTTTTTTTGCCTTTCCTTGTTGACAAAGTTCTTCGATTTGGATTTAAGTTGGATTTGAGCTCGATTCTGGCGTGTGTTTGGGGGAAGGGGTGTTTAGTCTCGTTCGAGCAATCTCTCGCGTTCTGGTTTCGGCTTTGCGTCCAAAGTTAGCGTCAGCTGCCCCCCCCCCCTCGTGAGCCCCTCGCGAGCCGGGCCGGGCCGGGCCAGGCACGTTTTATAGACGGGACCGCTGTTGCCGCACCCTTTTCGGAGGTCCTCATCACGGAATCTACAAGTTAATTAGGCGACACCCGATGTACGGCGGCCCCCACAGGCCCGCTCAGGACTCGTCGGGGTCGGAAGGTACACAAGTCAGCTGACTCATCACCAGGCCAGCTGCTAAGTTCACACGCAACGTTATACTTACTAGGGTACTAATTGCAAACCTTTACATGAGGGGCTTCCCCTCCCAAAATGCTCTTACATTCTTCAGGGCCAAGCCCGAACCTTCTTCGTGTAGGATAAACAGCAGTGACATGCGGTCAGTCGGACATATCACTCACCGCATCTTCTTGGGCATCCTCGGAGGCATCGCTGGCGTCGTTGACATTGCCGCCGCTGCCAGCATCTCTGTCAGCGCCAGGCTCGTCCACAACACCACCTTCATTGGCGGCCATGACCACGCCGTCATCATCAGACGCAAAGGCCCTGACGAGGGCGTCCACAATGTCCTCCACCCATCGCGCTAGGTCACCCTGGACGGCTATGGGCACGGGTGCGATGGCAGCGTCGAAGTCAAAGTGGGGGTCCCCGTCCTGTAGATAGCTGAAGACGCGGGAGAATGCACGCCCGAGCAGGCTCGGCTCCTCTCTTCGATAAGCCGACATGACCTCACCCAAGAAGGGGGGCGACATCTAGAGAGAACAGGGAGAGATATCGATAGACAGAAGGCAGAGACAGAGAGAGGTGACTGAACTCACCCAAGAAGTTCATCGCACCAGCTCAAGAACACTTCTCGCGAGGCTGTGTTCTTCCCTTGTACTATTCATCATCAGCCCCTGAGGCAATCCACCACACTACACACCGGAGTAGGGTATTACACCACAACGGTGGCCCGAACTAGTATAAACCTCGTGTCCCTTGTGTTGTTCATTGTTTCCAGGTTAGATCACGCGAGGAGATTGGACGTAGATCGGTAGGGGAGAGATCTCCGCGCGCACCCCAGTGTTCGAACCTCAAGGGTCTGCCGGAACCCAAAATCCGACATCTGCAAAATTTGAACGAAGCGGGGAAAGTCGCAGTAACCGCCCGAAACCAAAATCTGCGAGATGGAAATCACTACTGCCTATCCCTGCCACGCAAAGCCTATATGCTGGATTTCTATAGGTTTCGATAGGGGTAGGTTTGTAATTTCACCCAAACGTGACGTAACCGCCTCTCACCCGGATTCATACACAGTGGGCACCAAAACACAGTGTGTCCTCGGCCGAAATCGACTCCCCCCCTTATTCATATTCATACACGATGGGCGCCAAAAACAAACTCTCGTCGACAAATATTCGGTGTATGCAAGATTACCGTCCTATCCCCAACTGACTAGTGTTGCTGTGATGTAGTAGACTTTGAAACAGGGGCTAAGTTTGTAAATTTCCTCCACCATGCCGGAGCTGATACCCCGATGCTGCCGTCCATTACAAGAGATCGACCTCTCTCATCCACGGCTTCGGACCGGGATCCTTGCATCCCGTCCTCTCGCTTCATCCCCGCCATCGTCCACCTTGCCAGCGTCGCTCCTATGACCGTCTCGTCCACCGCGCCCTGCCGCCACCGTCTACCCTCCTAGATCTGCTTCCACGCCGCCGACAGCCATCGCTACCGCAGCACCGTCAAATTCTCAGCAGATGCGTACACGGCGCCACACCAGAGGCGGTACTCTTTCGTATCTACTCAACTTATTTATCACAGCAAGAAAATAGATCGCCACTACTTTACTCTGATTTCTTGTCTTGGTTGCGAAGTTGCCTTTGTCCGGTTTGCACCTTCAGATCTGCCATGGCACGCTCAACACCATACTCGCAATGCTTATGGTTTCCCCCTTTTATATTCCACACTAGTTAAATCACAGTAGACTAAATTTCAAAATTGGGTCAGTCGATTTTTCAGAGCTCGCCGGAGTTCGCCTATGTGATCGAAGGGGCTCGGGTGGTTGTGGTGCCTCGCCGAACAAAGAAAATTGGATGTGGGTGGGGGTTGGGGTGGGGGTGGGGGGTGGGGGTAGCGGAGGAACACAGGTGGTGGGGGCCGGTGGTCCGGCCGGTGGCCCGTGCGGTGTTCTGTATGGGAAGAATCAGAGACGAGGAAGAAGAAGGGTTAGGAGACGTAGGATCTTCATCCAACCGCCTGAAATGGTCGAGAGACAGCTAGGAGTTGCATTCTTAATGCGCTCTGGTTCATCATGTGTGGGCACTGCGCAACCAACATTTTATTATCCAAAATCTGCTTGCTCTTCTTTACCATGTTCATCTTCCGTTCTTCTTTAATATGTACTCTCTCCGTTCCTAAATACAAGTCTTTGTATAGATTCCACCATGGACTACATATGGAGCAAAATGAGTGAATCTACACTCTAAAATGTACCTGAATACTTCTGTATGTGATCCATAGTGGAAATCTCTACCAAGACTTATATTTTGGAACAGAGGGAGTATGATAGTAGTACAGTATGTTCCTTATACTAAAGATGAGCAGGGACATTTGCAGTGTAGAGGTCTATACGGTCGGTTGTGATGGACACTTTGAGCCTCTTTGATTCGTAGGATCTTGTAAACATAGGAATAGGATTTGTAGTGGCCTGCCCACTTGAATCCTATAAGAATAGCAAGGAAATGCGGGGAGCTGTGTCGCCTTTGAGAGTCATTGATATTAACAGTACCGCACCTTCACTTGAAGAGAGCTGGTATCCGAAGCCTTTCTAGCCGTACCGGCAATACTAGCACATATATACCAGCAAGTTCTACTTTGCTGATTTTACTCTGATGCTTAAGGTTTTCCCGTTATATCTACACTATGATCTGTGTAGCTGCTTTGTGTCGCACTAGCAGCAGTCCACTCTTGAAGCTAAACACTGCAATGACTTACAAAATTGGCACCAAGGCATTGAGTGCCATTCTGGATGCAATGAAACTCATACGCTCCCCACCTGTTGATTCTTGTTCAGAATATGATCCTAATGACTATTCTAACCTCAAGGAGTCAAAGGCAGATTGCCTGTCCTGTTCACCCATCAAGGTGCCTGTTCTTGGCAATGGTTTATTGATTGCGGGTATCTTGCATATGTTGTCTTGCATTTCTTCTACTTTTTTGCACTGCCATCTGCTTAGTTTACTCATCATATATGTCGAGATGCCATGCCCATCCATTATCAATACATATTCCATCTGTCATCATACCATGTTTTTCCACTCAAATGTTGTTCTTCTGCATCAAACATCAAAAAGGAAGAGGGTGATTGCCGAACCTGAAGGAGCACCAGCAAAGTCCTTGAAAAACATGGTGGTGCCGGAGAAATCAGACAGGACACCACTTATATTGGCTGTACAACCAGTGACACAAAACGTAGGACCGACTCCAGCAGACTGTACCCATACTTCACTGGCCACACCACTATCCCCACCACACAGGACCTGCACTCCAGCAAAAGGTATACCGATTTCATTTGCCATAGCACCAACTGTACCACAGAAAAATCCCACTCCAGCAAAAAGTACATCAAGTCCACCGGCCGAAGACCTATCCCAACTGCAGATACGGCCAATTCCTGCAGATTGGAACCCCATTCCATTTATTCCCAGTTTAAAAGACAATGCTTTCAATGTTGTTAGGGACCACGTGCATATATTCCCATCATGGGAAGATTATTGTGAAGACAAACACCATTTTCACATCTTCCTGTCCAACTTATGTGTAAGTGCTATTATTCATGGCTATTATTTTCCTAGTTTCTGCTGATCGAACACATCAATGATTTACATTACATTGTTGTAACTAGGAGAGGGTTAATCTGGATAGTCATGACGAGCAAAGCTTGCTTGTGCTTTTCAAGGAAGCATTGCAGCAGTATCGGTGTTACCTAAGGAAATCACACTTTGATGGCAAGTCTATAAACGAATTTCCGGTGAAGTCTCCTGTGCTAAATTTAGAAGACATTGAATGGAAAAACCTTGTTATGCACTGGTCTCATTCCCAGGATGAGGTACTGTCTATGAAATCACATGACAATTTGAACTTCTACTTTTCCGCATGTTCCTTACAGATCTTTTTTGTAGGAAATCTGCTCGAAGAAGAATTCCGGTTTGACAAGAATGACAGGATATCGCAAATATGCTGCCCGCTACTTTGCTCTTGTTAGTACCTGTTGTCCTATATCACTGTACTTGCATACATACCTGGTTCATTATGTGACAGCAGTATGCATGATAGCTTGCTTATCAATTGTTCGCTCCAAATTATCTGATCTGTATGAATGGTTACATTAGTGTAGAATATATCCAATGCCAATGTTTTTTTAGCTCTGCATTGTTCTTGTAAGTACATGCTGTCCTTTATCAGTGTACTTATAATGATAGGTAGTTGTTCATGTACCATCACTCTGCAGCTTATTTTCATTTGCCCTCCATTTTCTACACATCAGATCTATATTTACTCTTACCTTAAGGTTGGTACTGAAGAAGTTTAGCTGTGCATTGCTCTTGGTTGTACCTTTTGCCTGTATCGCCGGACTTACATTTATAGCTACTTGGTTATGTAGCATCACTCTTCATCTTATCTTAAATATTCTCTATTTTTTCGTATATTATCACATCTATATTTACTCTTAACAAAATGTAGAATAAAGGCAATGCTTTTGAAGAAGATTCTATGGTAAACTTCTTGAATTGCCCCCCCATCAGCATGGACAAGGCCTTTATAGAGCCTGTCTTCACCAATAATGTAAGTTTGTCCATCTCAAGCCTTCAAACTTTGTTGTATATATTTGGTTAGGCATGACTGCAACAGCTGTTTATTTTTGGTGTTTGCATCAAATTGCTTGTTTAAAGTTTATTATATGTAGTTCATAAACAAAAGTTCGTCCTTTCTCAATTTAAGTTTTCAGTTGTACAACCAAGTTCCTTCTTTATACCATGTAAATTAAACTATACAGAGCAAGTGATCTTCTTTTGCACTGCATGTATGCTTTTGTTCTTCATCTGTAATCCAGTGGTGTGGTGAACCTACCCACTACAGCACAATGTCATATTTTGCAATGTCTTAACTATGAAAAATGTCATATCATTCTACTATTATTTAAACCGTCTCTTTATTTGCCAGTCTGAAATGGTATAAATTGATAGCACACTAACCATTGATACTTATAAGTTCTTGATCTGTAATCCAGTGGTGTCGTGAAGCTGCCAACTCCTTCACAATGTCATTTCCTGCCATGTCTTGACCTGAACAATACCATATTGTGTTAATGCAAATTTAAACTGTGTCACTTTATTCGTCAGTAAGAAATGTGATGAATTGTCAGCAGTGATACTTTTATGGGCAAAACCTGTCATCTGTCTGCTTGTTTATCTTTCAGAGTGAGGAAGATATAAGTGTTGAACAAGCACAGTCTCATCATCTTGCTCAGCTGCTTGCGTTGTAGCTCCCTAGTAGGGCTAACCTTTCTTGAACTCTATTGAAGTGCTGTCGGTTTTGTATATTATTTTGTCGGCGTGTTTATTTGCACTGGTGGCGATCTTTGATGCCCGTGTATGTAATCTGCTGTCTGCTTGTGCTTTATTATCATAGTGGCGAACTTTGATGCCCAGTGGATGTAATATGCCGTAATTTCTTTATTGTATAGTATAGGTTTTTCTTATTCACGATGCTGCAGTTATTTTACTGTATATATATATCCTGTCTTCGTAGTAAACCGGCCAAACCATAAAATTACGGTACATAATCGGGCCATCATGCAATCACGATGTAGGTTGGGCCTGAAACGTGCCGATCAGCTCACGGGCCGACAGCAGCCCGAAATGAACCCCGACCCATGATTGTGCGAATCAAATCACGGGCTTTTAACATGCCGAAAAATTGTCTCGGTCCTTGTTTGGCCCAATCAGATATCGGCTGCGAGCAGGCCGGATGCAAACCGGGCCGTAGTTAGGCCCAACTATATGACGGGCTTTTAACAGGCTGAAATTAATATAGGGCCGAACTGTTAAACGGGCCCTTAACAGGCCAAAACTAATATCAGGCCGAATTACTAAGTGGGCCTTTAGCATGTGGGCCCAAAAGCATAGTGTCCAGTTGATGGGCCGAATCTGATATGGGCCATAATTAGGCCCAAAACCTCTTAAAGGGCCTGAACTGATCTGGGCCGTAATTTGGCCCAGAACGTGGTAGGCTTTTAACGGGCCGGATCTCATATGGGCCACTATTAGGCTCGGAGCGTGGTAGGCCATTAATAGACCGTATCAAATATGGGCCGACATTTGGCCCAAAACATGGTAGCCAGTTAACGGGCCGGCCTAATAGGGTCCTCAAAATCTTGTGGGCCTACAGCTGGGCCGGCCCATTATGATCCGCATGAATTTTGTGGGCCTTTACCTGGGCCAGCCCATTATGGCACACAAAAATCTTGTGGGCCTTTACCTGGGCTGGCCCATTATGGCCCGCGAAATCTTGTGGGCCTTTAGCTGGGCCATCCCATTATGGTCCGCAAAATCTCGTGGGCCTTTAGCTGGGCCGGCCCATTATGGTCCGCAAAATCTTGTGGGCCTTTAGGTGGGCCGGCCCATTTAAACTTGTTGGGCCGTGCCACGTGTCGATGTATCATAGGCGCCTTCTGTCCAGTGAGTGGATGACATCTGTCCCGACGATGAGCCGACACGTGTTTCCTCTAGCCAATGATGATTTTACACGTGGAAAATCCCCATTGGTCGGGGCTGTTAATGGGTTATCGGATCCAAAACCCGACCTGATAGCTTAACGGCGTTCCGTTACGGTGGATGCCACGTGTCAGTCACCCTTGACGAAAGCACTTCCGTGACGCGCGATTTATCGTCATGGAAGTGGACACTTCCGTGATGATAATTTTGGTAATGTCATGGAACACTTCTACGACAGCACATGTATGACTATCTTGATTCTGTCATAAATTTGTCATGGATGTACATGCATGACAAAAAAGCGACCTACTGTGACAAACACGTATCATCACGGAAGTGTATTTTTTTGTAGTGCTCATAGTTCAAGAGTACTCTAAACGTGAATGCTTGTGTTTCAAAATTTCTAACGAAGCGCCAAAAGAGCCTCTACTCGCCCAAAACCGCGTGAGACCAATGTTTGGTAGTACAAGGAAATTACTTTTCTAACAACTCCGACCCGTGAAACCTACCGGCCCGACGTCCAAATGTCTAAACCGGGGTAGGTTTGTAGCTTCATCTAGACGCCACGCAACCGCATCCAAAAAACATTCATACACAATGGCCGCCTAAGCACACATGCGCGCGGCCGAAATCGCTCCCGCCCACTATTTGGGACACCTGGGATTACCATCCTACCCCCGACCCGCAGTAGGTCCAAAATTTAAGAGGGGGGCAAAGTTTGTACTTTCCCCAAATTTCAAACAAGCGCGTCCCATCTTCTATTCAAAAAAGCCAAAAACAAGCGCGTCCCAGACCGAAACATGGTTCCCTCCACCCGTCCAATTCCCCATTCGTACTCCGTGGGCGCCAAAACTACCTCTCCACCAGCCGCGAAACCCCGGCGTCCTCCATCCGCCACCCCATCCCACCCATCAACCGCCGCCCTCCTCCATCACGCCGGAGCCGATACCCCGACGTCGTCGTCCACCGCAACCTCAACCACAACGCCCTCCACGGCTAGTAGTTGAAGCCGAGGCCGAGCCGTCCGTACCCGAGCTAGTTCAACCACGCCGTCCTGCGCCTCACCGCTGCCGCTCCAACTTCGCCACCCTCCACTGCACCGGAGCTGTTCCTGCTACGCCGTCCTTCGCCGCCTCGGATCTGCTTCCCCTTCATCGACATACGGCCACGGCAACACAGTCAACAATTTGGCCATGGGTTCGTCCAAGCTTGCACCCTCCAGAACATCAGTTTCCCCAGTAAAAAGAAGAAAATCGACGCGACTTGTGGAGGTGACCACACCGGCAACCGAAAAAGGTACTCCTCTTCCCTTATTCATGCAAATCTTATGTCTCTGCTTGCACGGTATTCATCCCACAGAAGACACTAGTTGACCGCTTCTTCTTGATACGAGATGTTCCTAATAACTCACGATGCACAAGGTTTCTCCTCATATACTATTTCACCTTAGCTAGAGGTCCGTCGCCCCCCCTGAATTTCAATTTCTGGCCACTTTATTCCCAATTAACGGAAGCATTCCCCGGCGTAACAGGCGCTAGTACGCCTATTACACCGGGGAAGCAGCGCCTTGGTGTTTATCTTAGGGGCATGTGCGGCCTATAGCTACTGGTGCTCGATCTGGAGGTCGGCCGGGATTAAAGGGATGGCCTGGGGGCGCTGCCAAGCACGGAATTGGTGTGAGGTCGATGGGAGGGCGGGGCGGCGGAGGCAGGGGTCTGGGCCGGTGGTCGCCGGCAGTTCGAGAAAGATCGTCAACAGTGACTGGCGGAAGGTAAACGAAGGCCATCTACCCGTTCCTTATAGATCGGACGGTTCATTAAAAAAACCGACTGACCTATTTATTTTCAGTCGACTGTTCTCTTAGATATGACCACATGTGGTGGTGTGCTGGAGGAGTACCTGCATTTCCTGTGCTCATATATTACAAAATCATACACAATAGAATCTAATTTTGTTTGCCATGCAATGTTGTAGAGCTATCATATGTCTCCTATCATTTATTTTTCAGCCACCTGCTATCTGCTACTTTTACAGTGCACTAGTTCTGCACACACTTCACCCTTACTCTCACTGTTGTGTTTTTATGCAAGGGTATTTCAGACTCTGCTGCCATGAGAGAAGCCAAAAAGAAAAGAGAGAAGTCGCTCCAGTTTGGTGTGCGGCTAGGCAAGACACGTTTCAACGCTTTAAAGGGTGTAGTGTCAGCAGATGGAGACGAGGAATGTAGCTCTGGAGTTAATGACCTCGCTCGCAATGAACCACCATCCCAGGTGCTTGCTTTAACTTCGTGGTGTCATATGTGGTCATGTTCCATATGATGTCTAGCTTGTATTCGAAAGGCCGAAGTCGGTAAGATAAGGAAAGATATTTTTTTACATGAACCACCATCCCATGAGCACCAGAAGACAAATAGCTAGTTAGGGCACTGGCCGAGCCAGTGACAAGCCCAGCAAAGATAGGCATCACTTGGAAGCCAACTAAAAAGCTGCGATGGTGGCGAAGCAGCCCGCCTCCCACCAGGCTCTCAGGTCCTAGATGATCATGCTCACCACTCCAGCCGGATGTCTAGCTTGTATTGCTTCCAATTTGGTTACATTCATACTAGTACATCTATGTACTAACCATGTTCTTACATCAAACAAATGTTCTTATGTATCCCTCATCAATCACTTATGACGAGGTAGGCAGGCAAGGGGACTACTCCTCATTTAAAGAATGCAGCGTCAGCCTCCCGACATGATTCTCAAGAAACAGAAATGCTAGATGAAGATAGTGAACGTAGCTCTGTAGTTGATTACAGCATTTCCCCTACACTAGCATCGCAGGTGCTTGCTCTAACTTGGCAGCGTGATATGTGGTTGCATGTTGCATATGGTGTCTAGATTGTAATTCTTCCAATCTGGTTAAACTGCATGTGCTAGTCTGCTTAGCTTATACATTATACCTGTTAATGTGACATGCCTTCCTGTATTTAGTACATAGTACATCTGTCTATTAAGCATGTCCTTACATAAAACTATTTTTTTGTATCCCGCATCAATCAATATGACGAGACACCTTTAGTATATGCAGTGCGATATTAGTTGCATCTTTCATATGATTTATAGCATGCGCTGCTTCTAATTTGTTGAAATTCCATTTATGATGGGACGCTTTTAACTTGGCAGGGTCATATTGGTTGCATCGTTCATGTGGTGTCTAGCTTGCATTGCTTCTTATTTGCTGGAATGGTTTCTGCTTAATTTACACAAACAGTTGTGAACATGCCATGCCATCCTGTTTTTCGTACATATTCCATCCTGGTATCCTGTGTTTGCCTTACATCAAAGTAGTGATTGTCAGTATCATGCATGAATGAGTTCTGAAGAGAGAATTTTATTGCTTTTTTTTGTTGGTTTTACTTGACAATTCAAAATCAATAAAGCGGAAGGAAGTTAGCAAGGCAGCGGATAAAGGTGCTCCTTACGAATGGAGGGCCTCTACAGTTTCTACTCCTCCACACCCCCAAGATGATTTCCAAGACAACACATGCATAGACACTCAACAAAGTTGTGTTTATGATGAGCACGTCTCCCCTAGTGCAGCATCACCGGTGCTCCCTCTAACTTCACACTGTTATATTTGGTTGCATGTTATGTGTGATGTCTAGCTTGTATTGCTTCTAATTTTGTTGAATTCCATCTGCGTCTTTACACATTATACTTGAATAAGACACGTGTTCCTATTTCTAGAACATACAATATCTGTCTATCACACCATGTTCTTACATCAAATTACTACTGTTGTGTAACCTGCAACAATCACTTATCATAACACACGTTTGACTTCAGAGTGTGATATATGTTACATCTCACATTCTTTTCTAGTTTGTATTACTAATTTGTTGAAATGGCACTTATAATGAGACAGTTTTAACTTGGTAGAGTGATATTCATTGCATCTTTCATATGGTGTCTAGCTTTCATTGCTTCTAATTTGTTGAAATGCCTTCTCCTTAGTTTACACATCATAAGCTGTGAATATGCAATGCTGTGAATATGCAATGGCACTAATGACGAGAGACCTCTAACATGGTAGTGTGATGTTATTTGCATCTTGCATATGATTTATTTCTTGTTCTGCTTCACATTTGTTTAAACACCATTTATGATGAGACACTGTTAACTTGGCAGAGCGATATTTGTAGCATCTTTCATATGGTGTCTACCTTCCATTGCATTGCTTCTAATTTGGTGAAATGTCTTCTTCTTCTTAGAGTTCTGGTTATCTCTTCCGTCCTATTTTTCATACATATTACATCCTCCTATCATGTGGTTGTCTAACATCAAAGTTCAGTTCGTCTGCATCTTGCATCAATTTGTTCTGAAGAACTAAATTGTTATTCGTTTTTCTTGTCGGCTTGACTTAACATGGCACAAAGAAAGAGGCAGAAACACAGAATGGCAGGGAATGAGAAGCGGATGAATCCTGCAGATTCTGCTGGTACTAATGGTGCAATAGAAGGTCAAAGTCCAACAGAAAATTCTACAAACACGACATCCCATGCTACAGGAGTTGCAAAAAAAGACAAACAGAAACAAATAGTGCCACCAAACAAGCAGAGACAACCCTAGTTCTTGCAACACCTACCACAATACTACCAGTTGCATGACGTACTCGTGCGTCAACTGAGCTAGCAACATGTTCCCAAGCTCCCTTGCCACCTAACACTACTTCCCAAGCACTCTTGACACAAGACGAGTTGGCAATATCAGATGAACCTTGTGAGCTTCAACAGCAAGAAGGTAGTTGCTGGAGTGAAGTTACAGTTGCATGCTTCTTTATATGTAGTCTCACAGTTTGATGTACACTAACACTTCCTATGTTTGTTGTTGGACTAGCACCTAGGCGCAAGAGGAAACAAACATCAGGGATAATGCTCGATAGGTTAACTAAATCTAGAGGAGGAAGAATGGAGATCCATTTTGAGGCAGGTTTAAAAAGGCCACGTGATGCTACAGAGTCAGCCAAGTTAGTATCAGAGGCAGCAGTTGCTATTAGGTGTCATGTACGTATCCTCCCAACATGGATTCAGTACATGAATGACAAAGATGAAACCCAGTTCAACATCTTCCTTGACCATTTATCTGTAAGTATGGTTATGTATGGAAACTAGTAATATTGTCTTGCTCTGTCCAATACTTTCTAGGTTGCTGATAATGAGACTCCCATAATTTTCAACAGATGAGGTTCAAGTTGGATAGCCAAGATGATGCAACCAGACAAGCTTGCACCCATGTTTTCAAGTCTGCTCTGCGACAGTATCTGTATAACTTGAGGAAAACTCACTTTGAAGGCAAGGCTAACAGTGAACTTGCCCAAACATCTCCAGTGGAAAATATATCTGATGAAGACTGGAGAAGCCTCGTTAAACACTGGTCTGATCCGAAGTATCAGGTACATTATATATATGTCATCAGATCACATGTTGAAGTCCTATTTACGCACGTGCCACACAAATCTATCTTCTTGTAGGTGAAATGTTCAAAGAACAAGGCCAACCGTACGAAAGTGAAATTCCAACAGACGACAGGATCTCGTAGCTATATTGCACACTACAAGGCTCTTGTAATTAGCTGCTGTTTCACTCTTTTTGCTGTACCATATTATTAGATCTATATTGACTTGTTCCAAATGCAGAGGAAAGCCCGCAAGGACCAAAAAGTACCTGAACCAAATGCTGTGGAAATCTTCAAGGACTGTCACACCAGCAAGAAGAAGGGCATGACTACACCAGTCAAAGCCACTGTTGTAAGTCCTTAATTCTCATGCCTTTTAACTACAACTTACTCTGACTTGTGCCTTGAACTGCATGGTTTGCAGCCAATGTCTATTACTCTTTTCAATTTTATACATAATTGTCTTAGCGTATCATTGCACCTTACAAGGTTTAAAAGAGAGGAGTGATGTTCCTTTGATCTTGACCCGTAATCTAGTTCCGTGCTGGACTTGCCCACACAACATTACAATTGCCTGTTTGTCTGTTCTCAGTTGTTTTGTGATATGAATGACGTCATACAATGCTTACCGTATTATAAACTTCGTCTCTTTATCCTTAGCCCTCAATACAATGTGAAGAAATAGACAATACATTAGCGATGGTACATGGTCATATGTTTGGAACCTGGTTTTATTATGTACTTTGCAATAAAATCCAACTAATATTTTACATGGGTTCACCAGAATAAGTTCTGTATATAGACCAAAGCTATTTTGTTTGGTTTTGCTGCCTCCTTAATATCTTCTATTCTGGTACTACTAATGTAAAACCTCAACTTTTTAGCGAGCTATTGAAAAATGGTGGAACCGCCACCTTCTGAAGGTGGTGAGGCAACTATAACCGCAATGTCAGCTCTTGCTGCAGTGGGTCAGTACCTGTCCACTAACAGTGCCAAAAGCACGTTCCTGTGTAATACTGGGATGGTTGTTAAGGCAATATCGTCCAAACTGCCTCATGATCAAGATATGCAAGCTCAAAGCAATGTTGTATCTGCGCTCCAGACACAAGTCCATTCCCTAACAAAGACCCTTTGTGAAACAAGGAGAAACATTGCTCAATGTCGTCAAGATATGCATGGTTTTGAAACCAGACTATCAGGCATTTTCTATGTTGTTTAGGAGCCTAGGGGAAATGAAGGCGAGGGTTATGGTGCTCCATCGGACAATACAACATGAAAACGTAACAGTCAGGTCAAATGAACTGAGCTTCTGAACTTCTGGTGGTGCATTTATTTGCTAGACTGTTAAGTTTTATGCCAACTTTCCTTTTGTTATATAGTTGTAATTTGTTTTGGTGTGATACAAAATTTATTCTTAACGTGCATCCACCGCCTGAAGAAAACAGCAATCCATTTTTGTATAGTGTAGGGTGTTCCCTATATTTTCACTGGTGGCGATCTTTGATGCCGAGTGGATGTAATCTGTGCAATCGCCTTAATAGCCTAGCGTTAGTTTCGGCCTTATTTATTTCCTACTCTTCTTTTTCCCTGGTTCGTTAGTGGCCGCAACTACCATGGGCCATATACGGGCCGTAGGATCCATGGGTCTCCTATGGGTCGTCGATAAATGGGCCTGTAATCGGTGGGCCTCAGGCCGTCGGATAAATGGGTCTACATGGGCCATAATCGGGCGTAATTGGTATCGGCCCAGCATGGTAATAGGCCGTTAACAAGCCGTAGGACAACAAAGGCTTAATTCTGTCATAGGCATAACGGGTCGTTAATGGGCCAGAATATAGGACGGGCTGGAAACGGCGCAACGGGTTAACATGCCAGAAACGGGCCGACTCTTGCCATGGGCCGAATTTGGCCCATTAGGGTAACAGGCCAGTAATGGGCCGACTCTTGCCATGGGCCGAATTTGGCCCATTAGTGGAACAGGCCAGCAACGGGCCGACTCTTGCCATGGGCCGAATTTGGCCCATTAGGGGAACGAGCCAGTAACGGGCCGGAAGTAATCGAGGGCCGAAAAGGAGCCCAAGAACGTATGGGCCGTCAATAGGCCGAAAGCTAACATGGGCTAGAAAGGGCCCTTGTAAATCACGGTCCATTAACGGGTATAAAGAAAATTACTTTTCATTATGGGCTAGAGTCACCGTGGGCCTGTAGTTGGCCGAAAGATACGAATGCCTCATATGGGCCGAAAGACGTCATGGGCCATACATGGGTCGAAAGTGAAATGGGCTGGTATTATATTCGACGGCCCACATGACATTGTTGGGCTGATTTCCTTTAAGGCCTAATGGGCCGTGAGTTAACGGGCCGTAAAATGGGCTATTTGCAAAGAAACCATTAACAGGCTTTTCATGGGCCAGCCCGTTAACTTTTGACCATGTCAAACGGGCTGGCTTTGTAAGCTAAATGGGCCACTGTTGGGCCGTGCCACGTGTCAACATATCATAGGCGCTAATCTGACCCACTGACGAGCTGACACGTGTTTCATTCGGCCAATAAGAATTTTACACGTGGAAATTTCCCATTGGTCGGGGCTGTTAATGGGTTAATCGGATCCAAAACCCGACCCGATAGCTTAATGGCGTTCCGTTACGGTGGATGCCACGCGTCGGTCACCCTTGACAAAAGCACTTCTATGATGCGCGATTTATCATCATGGAAGTGGACACTTCCGTGATGATAATTTTGGTAATGTCATGGAACACTTCTACGGCAGCCTAGGTATGACTATCTTGATTCTGTCATAAATTTGTCATGGATGTACATGCATGACAAAAACGCGACCTACTGTGACAAACACGTATCATCACGGAAGTGTATTTTTTTTGTAGTGTTAGCATCTGAGAAGCCAACTAGATCAAACTCTGAGCCCTTTGGATACCATAATCCTAGTGTTGGGGTGTAAGCCAAATATCAAAGAATTCGCTTCACAGCTAAGTGATGCGACTCCTTTGGTGCCGCTTGGAATCGGGCACACATGCAAACGCTAAGCATTATATCTGGACTAGATGCACATAAATAGAGTAAAGAACCAATCATGGAGTGGTATACCTTTTGATCGAACTCTTTACCATTCTTCTCAGGACTTAGATGACTTTTGGTTGGCTTTGGCGTCATGTATCCTTTGCGGTCTTGCATTCCAAACTTCTTCAGGGAATCTTTGAGGCATTTTGCTTGTGATATGAAGATGCCATTGCTCCACTGACGAATTTGAAGACGAGGAAGAATTTCAGCTCACCCATCATGGACATATGATATTGCTCTTGCATCATGTGTCCAAATTCATCACTGTATTTCTTGTCTGTGCAGCCGAAGATAATGTCATCCACATAGATTTGGTATACAAACAGTTCTCCATCATATATCTTCGTGAAGAGTGTGGGATCCAAGGAACCAGGTTTGAAGCCTTTGCTCTTCAAGAAGTCTTTGAGTGTGTCATACCAAGCACGAGGGGCTTGTTTGAGGCCATACAGTGCCTTGTTGAGCTTGTATACCATGTTAGGACACTTTGGGTCTTCAAACCCAGGTAGTTGTGCAACATACACTTCTTCAACAATATTTCTGTTCAGGAAGGCACTCTTCACATCCATTTGGTATAGAAGGATGTCGTGATGGTTGGCATAGGGTAACAGTATGCAAATGGCTTCAAGCCTAGCTAGAGGAGCAAAGGTTTCATCAAAGTCAATCCCTTCTACTTGAGTGTAACCTTGAGCAACGAGACGAGAATTGTTTCTGACAACTTGACCATGCTCATCTTGTTTGCTGCGATAGATCCATTTGGTGCCAATGATATTGTGCTTGCGAGGATCATGGCATTTAACCAGTTCCCACACATTGTTCAGCTCAAACTATTGAAGCTCTTCTTGCATCGCTTGAATCCATTCAGGTTCCGTGAAGGCTTCAGCAACTTTCTTCGATTCAGATATAGAGACAAATGCAAAGTGCCCACAAAAATTTGCTAGTTGTGTTGCTCTTGAACGAGTGAGTGGACCAGGTGCATTGATGCTATCGATTATCTTCTCAATCTGCACTTCATTTGCAACACGAGGATGAACTAGACGAAGACTTTGCTCTTGCTAATCGTTGTCTTCATCATCGGCATTGACTTCAGGCTGAGCATTGTCATCGGTGATTAGGTGCAGAGATGATGAGTTCTTCTTCAGCCTAAGCCTCTGAAGGTATAATTTCTCCAGTACCCATAAGCTTGATAGATTCACTTGGTGGGACTTCATCTAGCACATCTGGCAGGTGCTCTCTTTGCGAGCCATTAGTTTCATTGAACCACACATCCACAGTTTCAACCACTTTATAGTGAAAGAGGTTGAAGACTATGTAGGAGTGCGAATCCTTTCCGTAACCAAGCATAAAACCTTCATGTGCTTTCGGTGCAAATTTGGAAGTGTGATGTGGATCCTCGATCCAGCACCTAGCACCAAATACTCTGAAGTAACTGACGTTTGGCTTCTTACCAGTTAGTAGCTCATATGATGTCTTGTTTAGAAGCTTGTGAAGATAAACACGGTTGATAACGTGACATGCAGTGTCAATGGCTTCAGGCCAGAATTTCCTTGGAGTCTTGTACTCATCGAGCATCGTCCGTGCCATCTCAATGAGGGTTCTATTCTTGCGCTCCACGATTGTAACACCCACGATGCGGCTATATCTCCCACGTGTCGGAGCATGACTTAGAGGCATAACCGCATAGTAGGCATGTCGCAAGAGGGGTAATCTTTACACATCCCATGTACTGAATAAGAAAGAGATAAAGAGTCGGCTTACAATCGCTACTTCACACAATATATGAATATAGCATTACATCATCCAGAATACAATCAAGGTCCGACTACAGAACCAAATAAAGAAAGACAACCCCTAATGAGAAAGATCCCCGATCGCCCCGACTGGGCTCCAGTACTGATCGAAAGGAAATGAAACAACACAATGGACACAATCTTCATCGAGCTCCCACTTGAGCTCAGTTGCGTCACCTGCTATCATCGGCACCTGCAAGTGTTTTGAAGTAATCTGTGAGTCACGGGGACTCAACAATCTCACACCCTCGCGATCAAGACTATGTAAGCTTAAGGGAGGAAAAGGTAGTGAGGTGGAGCTGCAGCAAGCACTAGCATATATGGTGGCTAACTTACGCAAATAAGTGCGAGAAGAGAAGCAATGCACGATCGTGAACTAGAAATGATCAAGAAGTGATCCTGAAACTACTTACGTTCAAGCATAACACAAGAACTGTGTTCACTTCCCGGACTCCGCTGAGAAGTGACCATCACGGCTACACACACAGTTGATGCATTTTAATTAAGTTAAGTGTCAAGTTCTCTACAACCGGACATTAATAAATTCCCATCTGCCCATAACCGCGGGCACGACTTTCGAAAGTTTAAAATCCTGCAGGGGTGTCCCAACTTAGCCCATCACAAGCTCTCACGGTCAACGAAGGATATTCCTTCTCCCAGGAATACCCGATCAGACTCGGAATCCCGGTTACAAGACATTTCGACAATGGTAAAACAAGACCAGCAAGACCACCCGCTGTGCCGACAAATCCCGATAGGAGCTGCACATATCTCGTTCCCATGGCACACCAGATAAGCTAAGCGTACAGGAGCCGAAGTAACCCAAGTTTCCAAGGGATGGCCCTGCACGGTGCTCTAGTTTGGACCAACACTCAGAGGAGTACCGACCTGGGGGTTTAAATAAAGATGACCCTTGAGTCTGCAGAACCCAAGGGAAAAAGGCTTAGGTGGCAAATGGTAAAACCAAGGTTGGGCCTTGCTGGAGGAGTTTTATTCAAGGCAAACTGTCAAGGGGTTCCCATTATAACCCAACCGCGTAAGGAACGCGAAATCAAGGAACATAACACCGGTATGACGGAAACTAGGGCGGCAAGAGTGGAACAAAACACCGGGCATAAGGCCGAGCCTTCCACCCTTTACCAAGTATATAGATGCATTAATTAAAATAAGAGATATTGTGATATCCCAACATATCCATGCTCCAACAAGGAACAAACTTCGTCTTCACCTGCAACTAGCAACGCTATAAGAGGGGCTGAGCAAAGCGGTAACATAGCCAAACAACGGTTTGCTAGGACAAGGTGGGTTAGAGGCTTGACATGGCAATATGGGAGGCATGATATAGCAAGTGGTAGTATCGCAGCATAGCAAAAGAGCGAGCAACTAACAAGCAAAGATAGAAGTGATTTCGAGGGTATGGTCATCTTGCCTGCAAAGTTCTCAGAGTTGACGAAAGCTTGATCCTCGTAAGCGTACTCAATGGGTTCCTCGATCACGAACTCGTCTCCTGGCTCTACCCAAAGCAAGAACACAAGCAAAAGAAACCACAATCAACCACGGTGCAATGCGCAAGCAACATGATGCAAAACATGACATGACATGCGGGATGTGATATGCAATGCATATGCGTGCTTCGGAAGGGAAAGATTGAACCAGGCCTCAACTTGGCAAACCAGGCGTGCCGCTGGAAATATGAGATGATTTCGATCGAAATCGATATAAAGATCACCGGAATCAGATGCACGATTTGCAAATCGCAAGCAAAACAAGAATGGCACCATTCTGCAATTAACAGCACGATGCCACCTAGAATGCAACAAGAAACTAAGTTACTGCACTCCAACATAGCAACAAAGCACATGGTAGTGAACTACTCAAGATTCTTGACAAAAGATGAACACTGAGCTACGGCTAAATCACACAAGAGCAGGTTCAATCAAGCATGGCAAAAGTGCAAAAAATAACAACATGACAGACTTAGTGAAAATACTAACATGTCAGGAATTAACATCAGGAAGCAATGTTTAGAGCAAGATAACAACATGCTACAGGGCCAGATCATAGCAATACAAGGCATGTCATGAATCTACTCAAAGAATATAACAAAAGTCCCTTACTGACCATAAGCTAAAAAGGATCAGAAGATATGATGGCACCCATGTAAACATAGCAAGTCCCTTTAACAGATTCAGACTTAGCAGAAAACTGGACATGGCATAAACAGAATTATGAAGGCATGTTTGCGAGATCGATGCACTCAACACGAGGCATTGCATGACAAACTAAGCATACTACCGGCACGAAGACATGTTCATGAAGCTAAAAATGGCAAGAACAAGATCATAGCATGCATGGATCAACTACAACAACATTGGCAAAATTGATTAACACATAAACAATTTGCCAGGAACATTTTATAGCAAAAGTAGAGCAAGATTGAGTCATGCTAGGGCACTCCATAAATGCAAACAAGGGCATGGATGGATAGCGCATAACAATATCTCAAAATCATCCTTACTGAACATACTCAAAAGAAGCATGGATCACTCTGTAGCAACAGGCATACATGGCATTAAAATAACAACAGGAAAATGACTTAGTGAAATTCTAAGTCTCTGAAATCAACAATATCACGAGAGCTACTTTGCATGCTTGTGCTAGTCACCACATTGGTCACAAAAATACATGGCATACATCCTTGTAAAGATGGCATGGCATAGCCCAAAACACATGTAGAGCTCATGCCCATATGCAGCACACAGTAATCATGGAAAAAATGACAAATGCTCATAAACTGATAAGAATCAGAAACTAACATTTTATAGCACTCTTGCAACAGTCATTAGGGCATCAAGATGGACTCAAACAAGCATGATGCAATGGAACAAAATGAAGAGGACATCCTAACGAACATTTTGATATATGGCACGCACAAAACAGAGCTACGGATGAGGAGCTTTGGCATGATGAACAGGGCCTGAAAACATTATAGATCTGGGACTTGGTCATATTTCCAGAAAAAAAACGAGCGGGCGCGATATAGCTAAACAACACATCCAGCGCGACATAGCGGGCAGGCCGGGGCTCACCTTGCAGGACGAGGCCCAGGACGGAGGAAGCAGGTCGAGGTGGCCCGTTCAAACGTGGGGTTGGGCCGGCGGGAGACCATGGCCCACGCGGGCAGCGCTTGCCCTCCTCCCATGCTCCTCACGAGCAGGAGGCCATGGCGGCGGTGCAGAAGACAAGGAACGCCGGCGGCAGCAGGGTGGCTTCTCCGGCAACGACGACGGGCGCGGAGGCCGAGAATGGATGCGGCGGAGGACGCAGAGGACGGATCCGGGCGTGGCCCCTCCGGATCCGGTCAGATGAGAGAGGATCGGGACTCCGGCGATGGGCTTCGGTGATGGGCTCCGGTGGTTGGTGGCGCTGCGAGGAAAAGAGGGGGTGAGACAGGGAGAAAGAGAGGAGAGAGGAAGGACCAGGTCACGGGGGAGCCTAGCCTGGTCGACCGCGAAGGAAAGCCGCAGCGCAGCATGCTTCGGCGAGGCGAGGTCGCCGGAGACGGCCGGCGAGGACGCGCTGGCGGCGGGGGCGCGGATCAAGGGCCTCCTCCCTTCGATCGGTTGCGGGAGCGGGGCTCCTGGATCGGGCGCGGCGAAAGGGCGCGGTCAGACTCATGCGGGCCCGCGATGGGCTCGGCGGGCCGCGGCCGCGGGGACGACGGCGGCGGACAGGTGGCGGCTCCGGATTGGGCAGGGGCGGTTGCGGATATGTCCTTGGCGAGAGGGTGGACGTGTCCATCGGCGGGAGGAGGAAGAAGCTAGGGTTGGACTACGAAATTTCGGGGGAAGGTGCAAATATATAGGTAGAGGGAGCTAGGAGAGTTCAAATGGAGTGTGGTTTTCGGCCACGCGATCATGATCGAACGGCCGAGAGGATGGAGGGGGTTTGGAAGGGTTTTGGGCCACTTTGAAGGGGTGTTGGGCTGCAACACACACGAGGCCTTTACGGTTCCCCGGTTAACCGTTGGAGTATCAAACGGACTCCAAATGGCACGAAACTTGACAGGCGGTCTACCGGTGGTATACCAAGGCCGCTTGGCAAAGCTCGGTCCAATCCGAGAATGTTTAACACCCGCTCACGAAAAGAGACAAAAGGGGGCGCCGGAGGACGTAGGAGTGTCGGATGGAGAAACGGACAACGGGGAAATGCTCGGATGCATGAGACGAACACATATGCAAATGAGATGCACATGATGACATGATATGAAATGCATGACACGCAAACAAATGACAAGGCAACAACAACGAATAACTGGAAGACACCTGGCGGAACGGTCTCGGGGTGTTACAACACTCCACCACTACGAGAGGATCTCGTCCCGAGATCTAGGATGGCACCGGAGGGAAAAAGGAAGAGGAAGATAAGAGGTAAAACTAAGTTGCTTCTTTGACCAATGAGTGAAACCAAAGAACCTTGAGAGGTTGAACAAATTGAAAGAAAGAATGCAACGGAGATGAACGAAGTTGAAAACACTCCGTTAGAAAAGAGAAACAAGGAAGAATAAATTCGGACAACACTCTGGTTGAAAAGATATGCAAGACTTGATAAGATGAAAGAACTTGAGGAAAGGGCACAACACTCCGGTTAAATGGATAAGCATGAAAGGAGCACGATCCTCACCATTCGAGATGATGAGAGAAGAGAGCAACAACACAATACCTCCTGAAGAAATGAAAGAATGGAGTGGAATGAACGGAGGGAAACAAGATCTTGGGAGAGCACGCTTACAACAAATGCTAGAACGGAGACGTTGGATTATCAACAATGAAAGGATAAGCTTTAAGTGGGCTTATGGAAAACATCTCAAAATTATGAGGTGAAATTCTGCCACTAATGGAAACAATTGATTTGAATTGATATGAACAAGGAGACGAGAAACTTATCTCACCGGTAGGATAAATGAAGAACTTGGGTCATTTATAAGCACCATAAATAGTGACAATCCTTAGGAGAAGCTTTAGGTGAAATATACCCAAAATAACTCCAATGAAGAGATTGATGGTTTAAATGTCTCATTCTTGTGAATGAAGAATGATATATTACCACCTCAAAAGATAAGGGAGAACAATTGCACTCTGGATTGCAAGATGAAGAATACTTGAGCTCCTTTGAAAAGAATCCCGATGCACACTTCGATAAGGAATTACATCCTTGATGAACCACCATGTTGAGCCTCCATGAAGAACTCCGGTAACAAATGAATGATCAAACGAAGAGAAGTTGAAAACACAAGGTGAAGCCTTGTAATGATTAAGATGGATCTTCATGATGAGATAAAGCGGAAAACCTGGAACTCCGGAAAAGAAAGATGAACAAATGAGATCAAGAATTTGATGCACCTCCGGAATAAGGAATTAATCACATGGATGAAACTAGAATAAAAAATTACAATATGCTCATCCTTCACCAATTAAATGGATGACAAGCAACGGATTTGGCATACTACTTATTCTTGTAGAAAGGATTCAGGAGAGAGATAGCGTAATCTTGAGATGGTCTTCAACGAACCACCGGTAGGATTGACACAACGGATAAATTGATATGATAGCCAAGGAAGAGAACTCTTGAATGAACCATCGAAAGAATTGAAAACGATTGAAGAAAAGATAAAGAAGCACCGGGAAAAATGAGAGAACAAATGAAGATACTTGGGGAAATTTAGATACTAGAGAACAAAGAGATCCCGAACTGATTAGAGAAAACTTGATTTATGCACCAGTAAGATTTGGAGAACGAGGGCTGAAAGTTGGAATGAATAATTCTAAGATGATGGCCTCTGGATAATCAAACTGAAAAATACTCCTGAATTACTCCGGATGGGAGAAAAGAATTCTCATAATCAAAACAATTAAGAGAGGATAGCATCAAGCTGGACCCACGAGTCTTGAAGATAATGGAGCAAGATTGAGAGAAAAATCTTCTTCGGTCTTCAAGTGTTTAGAATGACAATGAGAAACACCACCATGAATTGTTGAGGCACTCCGGAATGGAAATTAGAAAGGTTGAACCGATGATGAAAATAATTTGAAAGATCTTGGAGAAATACATATGACCGATGATAATTCATTCTTACGTCAAACTTCGAAAATAATTTGAGGATAGCTCCGGGAAAAATTAGAAGAGTCAGGTAAGATCCTGGAAAAAGACCTGTGGGTTAGGGCCCACTCAAAAGATACACCATTGAACAATTACTTGAAAAGGAGATAGCACCGGTTGAATAAAATAGCTTGAATGAGATAACAACCTCGAGATACCTTGAACGGATTAGGAATGAAAACACGAATCTCCTGAGATATCTTAAGCACTCCGGAACAAAAGAATAGCGAGAGGTGAATGATTAGGGGTGCACCGGCATGAGAAAACGTTTGAAATGAAGAAAGGGATATGATCAACAAAGCTTGAATTGAATCCACCGGAGAAGAAAGAGAACGAATAATGATGAACTTGTAGAGCATCTTCACAAGAACCACCGGGTAAGAACATTGATTGAAAAGAATGAAGAGACTTCCATCAACAAAAGGATACTTGATTAAGATATATGAGTCCTCGAAGAAAAAGGGTGGGAGGGAAGGAAAAAACAAAGGCAATTTGGGACGGATGAAACAAACAACGTTGAGAAGACTTGAGTTGATCTTGCGGATGTTGAAAAAGATCAGATCCACTTGAAGAGAAACACGCCGGTTGAAAAGGATTGACATGACAATCTCGATTATTAGGAAGGATTGGTATTCACATAGGAGTATGAGAACACCGCTTAGGAAAAGTATGGAATCAACACTTGACATTGAAGCAACTCGAATACCACAAACTCAAAACAAAAACAAAGGATTGGCTTGCAGAATAAGACGAAAACAAACATATGATAGACCCCATATCGTATCATGTGTCTATTGGAAAGACATCCTACGTGATACTTGAATTCCCACTTATAAACTCCCGAAACTTTCTGGTTATGCAATCAGGTGTTGGGGATACAGGGGAAGCATAATATCTCACCCAAAACTAGCAAATCCTACATCCAGCTGTATCCATCCTTCAACACATAACTAAGAAACCTTCGGAAATCATTTACCTCAACCTTCGAAAAGCATCCGTTATACGAGTTATGGCAATACTCCCGAACTCCCACCCCAGTACTGGGTGGCGTCGAGGTTATCTCCCAACAACTGCATAAAAGAGATTTTCGATGTCGGTGAACTCAGGTATTCCAGAACCGCAATGATAAAATTGTGACGACAACACCTCGGAGCTCAACGCCCCGGGACACTGCCACAACCCCTAAATGTCAGGAGGCACCAAGAACAATGTTCTCGTCACAAAACCATCGAAACGATTCCAAGATACCCGCCTGATCCAAAAAAAATTTAGTGAAATTTTATGAGAGAAGAGTCAAAACTCTACGTCAGGATGCCTCACCAGAGCGACAAAGGGACCGAGGATTAAAAAGAATCCTACTCTCCGATATATATAATCATATAAGACTCAAAACATTTTCCTAGACTCAACAACGCCAGCGATTCGATCAAGCAGGGGGGGTCCTAAGTCGGGGAAGGCTCTGATACCAACTTGTAACACCCACGATGCGGCTATATCTCCCACGTGTCGGAGCATCACTTAGAGGCATAACCGCATAGTAGGCATGTCGCAAGAGGGGTAATCTTTACACATCCCATGTACTGAATAAGAAAGAGATAAAGAGTTGGCTTACAATCTCCACTTCACACAATATATGAATATAACATTACATCATCCAGAATACAATCAAGGTCCGACTATGGAACCAAATAAAGAAAGACAACCCATAATGCGAAAGATCCCCGATCGCCCCGACTGGGCTCCACTACTGATCGAAAGGAAACGAAACAACACAACGAACACGATCTTCATCGAGCGCCCACTTGAGCTCAGTTGCGTCACCTGCACTGGTATCATCGGCACCTGCAACTATTTTGAAGTAATTTGTGAGTCACGGGACTCAGCAATCTCACACCCTCGCGAGCAAGACTATTTAAGCTTAAGGGTAGGAAAATGTAGTGAGGTGGAGCTATAGCAAGCACTAGCATATATGGTGGCTAACTTACGCAAATAAGAGCGAGAAGAGAAGCAAGGCACGGTCGTGAACTAGAAATGATCAAGAAGTGATCCTGAAACTACTTACGTTCAAGCATAACACAAGAAACGTGTTCACTTCCTGGACTCCGTCGAGAAGAGACCATCACGGCTACACACGCAATTGATGCATTTTAATTAAGTTAAGTGTCAAGTTCTCTACAACCGGACATTAACAAATTCCCATCTGCCCATAACCACGGGCACGGCTTTCGAAAGTTCAAAACCCTACAGGGGTGTCCCAACTTATCCCATCACAAGCTCTCACGGTCAACGAATGATATTCCTTCTCCCAGGAAGACCCGATCAGACTCGGAATCCCAGTTACAAGACATTTCGACAATGGTAAAACAAGACCAGCAAGACCACCCGTTGTGCCAAAAAATCCCGATAGGAGCTGCACATATCTCGTTCCCAGGGCACACCGGATAAGCTAAGCGTACAGGAGCCGACATAACCCAAGTTGCCAAGGGATGGCCCTGCACGGTGCTCTAGTTTGGACCAACACTCAGAGGAGCAGTGGCCCGTGGCTTTAAACAAAGATGACCCTTGAATCTGCAAAACCCAAGGGAAAAAGGCTTAGGTGGCAAATGGTAAAACCAAGGTTGGGCCTTGCTGGAGGAGTTTTATTCAAGGCGGACTGTCAAGGGGTTCCCATTATAACCCAACCGCGTAAGGAACGCAAAATCAAGGAACATAACACCGATATGACAGAAACTAGGGCGGCAAGAGTGGAACAAAACACCAGGCATAATATGGGAGGCATGATATAGCAAGTGGTAGTATCGCAGCATAGCAAAAGAACGAGCAACTAGCAAGAAAAGATAGAAGTGATTTCGAGGGTATGATCATCTTCCCTGCAAAGTTCTCAGAGTTGACGAAAGCTTAATCCTTGTAGGCGTACTCAATGGGTTCCTCGATCACGAACTCGTCTCCCGGCTCTACCCAAGGAAAGAACACAAGAAAAAGAAACCACAATCAACCACGGTGCAATGCACAAGCAACATGATGCAAAACATGACATGACATGCGGGATGTGATATGCAATGCATATGCGTGCTTCAAAAGGGAAAGATTGAACCAGGCCTCAACTTGGCAAACCAAGCGTGCCGCTGGAAAGATGAGATGATTTCAATCGAAATCGATATAAAGATCACCGGAATCGGATGCACGGTTTGCAAATGGCAAGCAAAACAAGAATGGCACCATTCTGCGATTAACAGCACGATGCTACTCAAGATGCTAGACAAAAGATGAACACTGAGCTACGGCTAAATCACACAAGAGCAGGTTCAATCAAGCATGGTAAAAGTGCAAAAGATAACAACATCACAGACTTAATGAAAATACTAACATGTCAGGAATTAACATAAGGAAGCAATGTTTAGAGCAAGATAACAACATGCTACAGGGCCAGATCATAGCAATACAAGGCATGTCATGAATCTACTCAAAGAATATAACAAAAGTCCCTTACTGACCATAAGCTAAAAAGGATCAGAAGATATGATGGC
The DNA here is from genome assembly GCF_002162155.2 of Triticum dicoccoides. Taxonomy (NCBI): domain Eukaryota; kingdom Viridiplantae; phylum Streptophyta; class Magnoliopsida; order Poales; family Poaceae; genus Triticum; species Triticum dicoccoides. The sequence goes on from NC_041384.1 coordinate 270,315,000, forward strand.
ACCCATGTAAACATAGCAAGTTCCATTAACAGATTCAGACTTAGCAGAAAACTGGACATGGCATAAACATAATTATGAAGGCATGTTTGCGAGCTCGATGCACTCAACACGAGGCATTGCATGACAAACTAAGCATACTACCAGCACGAAGACATGTTCATGAAGCTAAAACTAGCAAGAACATGATCATAGCATGCATGAATCAACTACAACAACCTTGGCAAAATTGATTAACACGTAAACAATTTGCCAGGAACATTTTATAGCAAAAGTAGAGCAAGATTGAGTCATGCTAGGGCACTCCATAAATGCAAACAAGGGCATGGATGGATAGCGCATAACAATATCTCAAAATCATCCTTACTGAACATACTCAAAAGAAGCATGGATCACTCTGTAGCAACATGCATACATGGTATTAAAATAACAACAGGGAAATGACTTAGTGAAATTCTAAGTCTCTGAAATCAGCAATATCACGAGAGCTACTTTGCATGCTTGTGCTAGTCACCACACTGGTCACAAAAATACACGGCATACACCCCTGTAAAGATGGCATGGCATAGCCCAAAACACATGTAGAGCTCATGCCCATATGCAGCACACAATAATCATGGCAAAAATGACAAATGCTCATAAACTGATAAGAATGAGGAACTAACATTTTATAGCACTCTTGCAACAGTCATTAGGGCATCAAGATGGACTCAAACAAGCATGATGCAATGGAGCAAAATGAAGAGGACATCCTAACGAACATTTTGATATATCGCACGCACAAAACGGAGCTACGGATGAGGAGTTATGGCATGATGAACAGGGCCTGAAAACATTACAGAACTCAGACTTAGTCATATTTCCAGAAAAAAATGAGCGGGCGCGATATAGCTAAACAACGCATTGAGTGCGACATAGCGGGCAGGCCGGGGCCCAGGACGGAGGAAGCAGGCTGAGGTGGTCCGTTGGAACATGGGGTTGGGCCGGCGGGAGACCATGGCCCACGCGGGCGGCGCTTGTCCTCCTCCCGTGCTCCTCATGGGCAGGTGGCCATGGCGGCGACACAGAAGACAAGGAACGCCGCCGGTAGCAGGGTGGCTTCTCCGGCGACGACGGCGGGCGCGGAGGCCGGGAATGTTTGCGGCGGAGGACGCAGAGGACGGATCCGGGCGTGGCCCCTCCGAATCCGGTAAGAGGAGAGAGGACCGGGACTCCGGCGATGGGCTCCGGTGATGGGCTCCGGCGGTTGGTGGCGCTGCGAGGAAAAGAGGGGGTGAGACAGGGAGAAAGAGAGGAGAGAGGAAGGAGCAGGGCACGGGGAGCCTGGCCTGGTCGACAGCGAAGGAAAGCGGCGGCGCAGCGTGCTCCGGCGAGGCGCGGTCGCTGAAGACGGGCGATGAGGACGCGCTAGCGGTGGGGGCGTGGATCGAGGGACTCCTCCCTTCGATCGGCTGCGGGAGCGGAGCTCCTGGATCGGGCGCGGTGAACGGGCATGGTCGGGATCGCGCGGGCCCGCGATGGGCTCGGCAGGCCGCGGCCACGGGGACGGCGGCGGCGGATAGATGGCGACTCCGGATTGGGCAGGGGCGGTTGCGGACATGTCCGGGCGAGAGGGTGGACGTGTCCGTCGGCGGGAGGAGGAAGAAGCTAGGGTTGGACCGTGAAATTTTGGGGGAAGGTGCAAATATATAGGTAGAGGGAGCTAGGAGAGTCCAAATGGAGTGCGGTTTTCGGCCACACGATCGTGATTGAACGGCCGAGAGGATGGAGGGGTTTGGAAGAGTTTTGGGCCACTTTGATGGGGTGTTGGGCTGCAACACACACGAGGCCTTTACAGTTCCTCGGTTAACCGTTTGAGTATCAAACGGACTCCAAATGGCACGAAACTTGACAGGCGGTCTACCGGTGGTATACCAAGGATGCTTGGCAAATCTCGGTCCAATCCGAGAATGTTTAACACCCGCTCACAAAAAGAGACAAAAGGGGGCGTCGGAAGACGTAGAAGTGTCAGATGGAGAAACGGATAACGGGGAATATGCTCGGATGCATGAGACGAACACGTATGCAAATGAGATGCACATGATGACATGATATGAAATGCATGACACGCAAACAAATGACAAGGCAACAACACCGAATAACTGGAAGACACCTAGCGCAACGGTCTCAGGGCGTTACAACGATGCCATTCTACTGAGGTGTGTATGGAGCTGAGAACTCATGAGTGATGCCCAATGTATCAAGATAATTGTCGAGGCCCGTGTTCTTGAATTCTGTGCCGTTGTCACTTCTGATATGCTTGATCTTGATGCCATAGCTCGTCATGGCACGATTGGTGAATATTCTGAAGACATCCTGCACTTCATTCTTATAGAGAATTATGTGTACCCATGTGTATCTTGACTAATCATCAACAATGACGAAGCCATAGAGGCAAGCAGTGGTAGTAAGTGTAGAGTAGTGAGTAGGGCCGAATAAGTCCATGTGAAGCAGCTCGAAGGGACGTGATGTCGTCATGATTGTCTTCGAGGGATGCTTGGCCCCAGTCATCTTTCCAGCTTCGCAAACACCAACCAGATGATCCTTCTAGAACTTGATGACCTCGATGCCTACGACATGCTTCTTCTCCACGAGAGTGTACAAGTTCCTCATGCCAGCATGCAATAGCCTCTGATGCCAGAGCCAGCACTCTGAAGCTTTTGCTAGAAGACATACGGCCAACTGTGGTCCTGCTGAGAAATCTACCATGTACAAATCGTCCTTTCAATACCCTTCAAAGACTAGAGATTTGTCATATTCCATAAGCACAAGGCAATGATATTTTCCAAACATCACAATCATGTTCATATCACAAAGCATTGAGACAGACATTAAGTTGAAACCAAGGGATTCAACAAGCATCATTTTATCCATGTGTTGATCCTTTGAGATTGCAACTCTACCTAGACCAAATACCTTGCTTTTACCAGTGTCAGCAAATGTGATGTGACTCTTGTCAGATGGACATAAGTTGAGTCCATGAGAAGACTTTGATCACCAGTCATGTGGTTAGTGCATCCACTGTCCATAATCCACTCAGAAGCCTTTGGTCTCATACCCTACACTCAGTTAGGGGGATAGGCTTCACCAAGGGAAATGTGAAGCATAAACATTTGATGAACAAGCATATTATCAAAGTTCAGATCCTGGTTAGGGTAGATAGGATGATTGTCAAGGAATCCTGGGACGAAATACATAGTAAGACCATTTGGGCATTTTATCTTGCGTCTCACAAGATGTTTAAGGTCCCCAGCATAAGCATTAGATGCCTTTGATTTCCGGCTGGAGACCTTTCCCTGCAAAAGAGAGTTAATTTTTCTTGACCACCCACATCTTCAGGGGTGGCTTAGAAGGAATGAGTCTAAGTGCGGCATCGGAGAACTTTGGCTTTGGAGCCCTAGCAAATAGCCTTGCAGGAGGTGAATAATACACATAAGAATAAGCAGAATAGTTCTTGGTCTTATGAACATAGCGGTTTGACGAAGCATGCTCATATTCATAAGTCTAAGTATGGTTTCCCTGCAAAACATCGGCGTTAAGGTGACTCTGGTGAGTCCTCTGTCTGTATGAAGCCTTTGGTCTGGGATTTGTCTTCTTCCCTGGTGGTGTCATGATGACTTTTGGGCACCCAGATCTTCTTCAAAGGTGGTCCATTCCTGCAGTTACTACCAATATACCCGACAAACACTTCACCATTCTGATTCTTAAACAATTTATAGTTTGCATCAAAGGATTCATCAATGATAATAGGGTTAGCACAAGTGAATCCAGGTAAGGTAGGTGGATCCACTGAAGGTCCCTTTGCAGCAACCCATGTGGTTTTGGGGTACTGCTCAGGCTTCCATTAAGAACCATCAACATTCATTTTCCTCTCAAACCCAACACCCTCTTTCCTAGGGTTTCGGTTCAGAATCTGTTTCTTGAGGACATCACATAGTGTCTGATGCCCTTTGAGGCTTTTGTACATCCCTGTTTCAAGCAATATCTTCAACGTGGCATTCTCATCAGCAATAGTAGTGGTATCCTCAGAAGAGGGGTTAGTTTCCACATCAGTAGTTGAAGACATAGCAACAGTAGTAGCAGTAGAACATCCAGCAACAGAAGCAGCATTATCACGCTCAAGACATCTTAAACATGGTGGCTCAAAGTCTTCCTGAGTAGAACTGATCTATTGAGCGCGGAGTGACTCGTCCTCCTTTTGAAGATCTTCATGAGCTGATCTCAAGTTCTCAAGCTCTTGCTTCCTTTGAAGATAATCGTAGGAGAGCTTTTCATGAGTAGTTGAGAGCATTTCATGACGACTTTCAAGCTCCTCATACTTAACATGAAGATTTTTAATGTCTTCAATTAAGGACCGAGTTCGAGTCATTTCCGCGTCCAACATGTCATCGCTTTTGTCTAGAAACTTTTGAATATGTTCCATAGCATTTTGTTGTTCTATTGCAATTTTAGCGAGTGTTTTGTCACTAGGTTTAGATTCACATTCAGAGTCATCTTCACTTGAAGTTTGAAAGTAAGCATCGCGTGAGTTTACCTTGGCACCACGTGCCATGAAGCAGTAGGTGGGAGCAGAGTCATCCTCATCATTAGCATCAGTGTTGGTGACGAGGCCATTGTCTTCAATGTTGAAGATGGACTTAGCGACATACGCTGAAGCTAGAGCCAGGATTGCCACGCCTGAATCAGATTCCTCTTTAGACTCCACCTTTGCCTCCTCAGATGCAGACTCCTCCTCTGAATCCATCTCCTTGCTAACAAACGCACTAGCCTTGCTGGATGAGCTCTTCCTGTGTGATGAAGACTTAGACGAAGACTTGGAAGAATACTTTGAGGATGTCTTCTTCTTCTTGTCATCAGAATCATATTCCTTGCTCTTCTTCTTCTTCTTGGTCTCATTGTCCCACTGTGGACACTCAGAGATGTAGTGACCATGTTTCCTGCACTTGTGGCATGTTCTCTGCTTGTAGTCACGAGAGGAAGCTTCATCGTTTCTTGAGTTGGATCTTGAAGACTTTTTGAAGTCTTTCTTCCTGGTGAACCTCGGGAACTTCTTCACAAGCATAGCAAGCTCCTTTCCAATGTCTTCAGGATCCTCAGAACTGCAGTCAGATTCTTCTTTAGATGAGGAAACAACCTTTGCCTTCAAAGCATGAGTTCGACCATAGATATCTCTTTTCTCAGATAGCTGGAACTCATGTGTGTTGAGCCTCTCAAGTATGTCAGACAGATTGAGAGTCTTGAAGTCAGGGCATTCTTGAATCATCAGGGCCAGGGTGTCAAATGATCTATCGAGCGATCTCAGAAGCATATTGACGATTTCGTGCTTGGTGATCTCAGTGGCGCCGAGTGCGCGAAGCTCATTTGTGATATCAGTGGGGCGATCAAATGTGAGCTGGACATTCTCATTGTCATTTCTCTTGAAGTGGTTGAAGAGGTTGCAAAGAACATTAATCCTTGAGTCTCTCTGGGTTGAGACACCTTCGTTGAACTTGGAGAGCCAGTCCCAGACTAGCTTCACAGTTTCCAGAGCACTCACACGGCCGTACTGTCCTTTGGTCAGGTGACCACATATGATGTTCTTGGCGGTTGAGTCAAGTTGAATGAACCTCTTGACATCAGTAGCTGTGACACCTTCACCGACCTTGGGAATGCTGTTCTTGATGACATACTAGATGAGGTCGACATCAATGGCTTCAAGATGCATACACATCTTATTCTTCCAGTAGGGGTAATTAGTGCCATCCAAGACAGGGCACGCAGCGGAGACCTTGATTATCCCTGCAATCGACATAGCTAAAACTCCAGGTGGTTAAACCGAATCACACAGAACAAGGGAGCACCTTGCTCTGATACCAATTGAAAGTACTAGTTATCGACTAGAGGGGGGGGGATGAATAGGCGATTTTTATGAAAGTCTTCAAAACATAGGGGCTTTGAAGACAAATAGTAGAAATGAACCTATTGATATGCAGCGGAAGGTAGACTACACCAGACAAGCCATAGTCAAGTAAGCAATGAAGTGAAAGCATGAAGACTATTAGCAGCTAGGTAGTATGGATCAAGATGGAAGATAGTATGAAGCCAAACAGTAGACAGTCTTCACTCAGTGAAGTCAATCAGATCATACAGGCAAGCAATGACTTCACGAAGACAAACTATAAAGTAAAGCAAAGTGAAGGATCGAACCAGTAGCTTGGCCAAGACAAGGATTTGGTAGACCAGTTCCAGTTGCTGTGAAAACTGTACGTCTGGTTAGGGAGGCTGAGATTTAACTCAGAAGACCGTGTCTTCACCTTATTCCCCTTGAGCTAAGGACACACAGTCCTCGCCCAATCACTCTGGTAAGTCTTCAAGGTAGACTTCCAAACCTTCATAGACTTCGTTCACCGGCAATCCACAATGACTCTTGGATGCTCAGAACGCGACGCCTAACCGGATGGAGGATTCACAGTCCTCAAGTGTAACAAGTCTTGAGATCACGCGGACAGAAAGACTTCAGTGATGCCTAACACTCTTTGGCTCTGGGTGTATAGGGCTTTGTCCTCGCAAGGATCTCTCTCTCTCTCTCTCTCAAACGCTTCAGAGGTGGGTTGCTCTCAAACAACAAAAGCCGTGAACTAACTCTAAGCAGCCACCAATTAATGGTGTAGGGGGTGGGCTATTTATAGCCAAGAGGCAACCCGACCTGATTTGTCTGAAATGACCTGGGTCACTAAGGAACTGACACGTGTCCAACAGTCAGATTTCAAACACACGTGGCAGCTTGACTTGGGCTTCACACATTTTTAGGGGTCAGCTCTGAAAGGTAAACCAAATCAATATGGGACTACTACCTGTGTTATCCTGCAATTCTCACAAACACATTAGTCCCTCAACCAATTTTGTCGTCAATACTCCAAAACCAACTAGGGGTGGCACTAGATGCACTTACAGTTCTCCCTAAGTATGCACCATTCTGATAGTTCGTCGTGCCGAGACACCACGCGATGATCGGGTGTGATAAGCTCTACGTTCACATACAATGGGTGCAAGATAGTTTTGCACATGCGGAATACTCGGGTTAAACTTGACAAGCCTAGCATGTATAGACATGGCCTCGGAACACTGAGACCGAAAGGTCGAACGTGAATCATATAGTAGATATGATCGACATAGAGATGTTCACCATTGAAAACTACTCCATCTCACTTGATGATCAGACATGGTTTAGTTGATATGGATCACGTGATCATGTAGATGACTCGAGGGATGTCTATCTAAGTGGGAGTTCTTAAGTAATATGATCAATTGAACTTAAATTTATCATGAACTTAGTCCTGATAGTTTTTGCATATCTATGATGTAGATCAATGGGTACCATAACCACTTGACTCAGCTGGGAGTTAATCTTCCGGATGATAGTGTCATTGACAGAGTTCTTCAATCACTGCCACCAAGCTAAAAAGGCTTCCTGATGAACTATAATATGCAAGGGATGAACAAGACGATTCTCGAGCTCTTCGCAATGCTCAAGGCTGCGGAGGTAGAAATCAAGAAGGAGCATCAAGTGTTGATGGTTGACAAGACCACTAGTTTAAGGAAAAGGGGCAATGGAAAGAAGGGGAACTTCAAGAAGAATAGCAAGCAAGTTGCTGCTCCCAAGAAGAAGCCCAAGTCTGGACCTAAGCCTGAAACTGAGTGCTTCTACTGCAAAGGGACTTGTCACTGGAAGCGGAACTGCCCCAAGTATTTGGCGGATAAGAAAGATGGCAAAGTGAAAGCTATATTTGATATACATGTTATTGATGTGTACCTTACTAATGCTCGTACTAGCGCCTGTCTATTTGATACTTGTTCTGTTGCTCATATTTGCAACTCAAAACAGGGGCTACGGATTAAATGAAGATTGGCTAAGGACGAGGTGAGGATGCACATCGGAAATGGTTCCAAGGTCGGTGTGATCTCTGTCGGCACGCTACCTCTACATCTACCTCCAGGATTAGTTTTAGACCTGAATAATTGTTATTTGGTGCAGCATTGAGCATGAACATTATATCTGGATCTTGTTTAGTGTGAGACGATTATTCATTTAAATCAGAGAATAATGGTTCTTCTATTTATATGAGCAATATCTTTTATGTCATGCACCCATGAAGAGTGGTCTATTTTTGTTGAATCTCGATTGTGGTGACACACATATTCATAATATTAATGCCAAAAGATGCAAAGTTGATAATGATAGTGCAACATATTTGTGGCACTACCGTTCATGTCATATTGGTGTAAAGCGCATGAAGAAACTCCATGCAGATGGGCTTTTGGAATCACTTGATTATGAAACATTTGATACTTGCGAACCATGCCTCATGGGAAAGATGACTAAAACTCCGTTCTCCGGAAGAATGGAGTGAGCTAATGCACTACAGAAAAAGACACATCCATGACATTTTTGGTCGAACGAATTTTTTTTCTGTCATACATATGACACTTCTATGACGTGGGCTCCTACTTCTATGACAAAAAATCATGACAGAAAATGGGCTTTTCGTCCTGGGCGGGCCGGAGACGCAACTGCATGACATTCTTTGGGCCGTCCATGACGGAAAAAACCATGGTAGAAGCAAGGGCGAGGAAAATTTCAGGGAGTTCCCGGTTACGGTGGGAGGTCGGGTGCCGAGCGATGCGCGTTTCTCTTGTACACGTACACGCGTGTGTGCGGGGCGTTGGCTCTAACTGAACCCGAGCGAGGTGTTGGGCTCTAACTGAACCCGAGCGATTGCACTGCATGCTACGTGTTACTGAACCCGAGCGATCGATCGATGGCTGTTAACTAAACCCGATCGAGCGTTTCCTTCGCTACTGCTGCTAACTGAAG
>NC_041384.1:270324262-270366285 GCF_002162155.2 Triticum dicoccoides
GAGGGCTGGATGAACAGTAGACGGTGGAGGGGTGCCCGTGGAGGGGTGGTTGAACAGGACCCCGTGGTGTGGAGGGCTGGATGAACAGTAGACGGTGGAGGGGTGGATGAACAGTAGCTGATGGAGTAGCGCGCGGTGGAGGCTGGATGAACAGCAGCCCGTGGAGGCTGGATGAACAGGAGCCCGTGGAGGCTGGAGGAGGTCGACGGTGGAGATGAACAGTATCCTGTGGAGTCCTGTTCTGCGGTACGCCACACCCCTCCCGATGAACAGGACCCCCGTTTCGACCGTAGCGCTCCAACACAAGTCCGTTTCGTCCGTTTTGCGGTACGCCACACCCCTCCCGATCAACAGGACCCCCGTTTTGACCGTAGGAGGTCCGTTTCCTCCGTTTTGCGGTACGCCAGACCCCTCCCGATGGACAGGATCCCGTTTTGAACGTGGCTGATCGAACACAAGGCCATTTCCTCCGTTCTGTGGTACGCCAGCCCTCGTTTCCATCGCCTGTTCCGTCCAAGCCCTCCCGATGAACACGACGCATTCCGTTGCCTCCCCATGAACACGACGCATTCCGTTGTCTCCCCATGAACACGATGACAATGCTGTTTCTCTGTTCCGACCCAGCCATGTACACGAGCCCCGGCCGTACGTATGCGCGAGTTGGCGTTCGAGACCCCGCCTGTATGTACACATACGTGGCCGTATTTTCTTTCTTGCACCCTGGCCGCTGTACGTACGTGTACATGCTACGTGCGTGCCTCTACTATGACACGTGCACGCCTCTACATCGACCAGTATGTACGTACACATTCGCGACCAGAATGACAATGTTACGTAGGCTTCGACCAGGTTGTCGCGACTGTCAGGCACTACCTTGCCTGCAAGATGTAGCTGGTGGGTCCCAGCAGTCAGGGGGCGAATTGTTTTTTTTGCCCGGACGCACTTCCTTGCGTGCGAAGGTGTAGCTGGTGGGTCCCAGCAGTCGGGGGCTGGTGGGTCCCAGCAGTCAGGGGGGTGAATCATTTTTTTCCGGACGCACTTTCTTGCGTGCGAAGATGTAGCTTGTGGGTCCCAGCAGTCAGGGGGCGAATCATTTTTTTCGCGAAATATGGTGGCCCATCCGGTGGGTCCCCGCTATCAGGTGGAGGAATAATTATTTTGCGCGTAATTAGGAGGCACTTCCTTGCGGCTGCCGTGGACCCAGCTGTCAGCCTCTCCACGTACAGTACTCTTTCGATGGAAGTCGGTCGTTGACCATGTTGACCACGCCGCGCCGAGAGCACCAGGGCGGTGGTCTGGACGACGGCGAGGCCTAGGAAGGGGACGACGCGGAGCCGGGGAAGACGCAGCAGCGGAAGCCCGCGCGGAGAGGAGTACGAGGGTTCACTGGTTCGGCTGCGGTGTGAAGCTCCCGTCGCCGTAGAATAACAGGGGGTGTGGGTGAGTAGAGGGATGGCCTGGCCAGCGGCGGGAGTAGTACGGTGCGGTGAGGCCTCCACGGCATCACAGCCGGCCACGGGAGGCAGGAGCACGCGACACGACCGGCGCTGCTTTGGGCGGCTGGAGCAAGAAGACCAGAGGTTGAAGAAGGACTACGGCCGTTGGATGGACATCGTACGATCACTGCAGCTAGAATCGTTTATATTGACTAAGTTGACAAAGCCCTTGGTACGCGTCAACTTAGTAGGCCCACAGCTCGGATTTGGCAGAGAACATATAGCCCATTTGCGATTTCTAAGAATGTACAGCCCATATTTTAATTCTAATGGAATTTACTACAGCCCATTTACTGTTTGTTAAAAGTACAGCCCAACTTCTAGCTAGGACAACGATTAATAATTTCAAACAACTGCTCAAAACAGAATTCAAAAAAATTCCCACATTTTGATGGGATCCGAAATATTTTTATCCGAAATTTCTAGTCAGGTTAAATATAATTTCAAAATAAAGTTGTATTACGTTAAAATCCAACGAAATATTGCGCGCGCAACAAGTAATGAAATTAAAATTTTCAAATTCCAAAAATAATATATTTTTCAAACTAATTAAGTGTTTGGTGCATAGTAACTGTCCAGTTATTATAATTACATCCCATTTATTATTTCTTAAAGTCCATTTTCTTGTTAAGCCTAATGCATACCTTCTAGGAAAGTTTGCAGCCCAGCGGGGCGGAGAATAACAAGTTGACCCGGATATTGTGTACAACTGTCGGCCCAATTGCATTGCTGATGTTGAAAAAAAGCTATTTTTATACACACTTTTAATTTTTTGTATAGATAAGGAACATTTTTTATACACACATTTAACAATTTTTAAATACATGATTAACACTTTTTAAAACATATTTTTTAGTCAACAGTGGGCCCAGAGCGAGCGGAGGAGGTCACAATACACATATTTTTTAAATACATAATTAACACTTTTGCAAAAACAATTAGCCCACAGCGAGCCAATTAGCTCCAGACCCAATCAGCCCACAGTGGGCCGACAGGGGGCAGTCGGCCAGCTGTAGGCCGACTGGAATCCAATCGGCCTGCTGTGGGCCGACTAGGCCTAGTCGGCCTGCAGCGGGCCGACGGTGTATTATTTTTGAAAAAAATACCCAGCGTAATATTTATGAAAATTAATTAAAAAATGTATTATTTAAAAAAATAGCGAAAAAGGCATGTGTAGTACAGTACAACCTAACATGGTTACTCAGCCCACATTCAGCGACGCCGGAATGGCCCAAACAAGGCTTCTATACAACTTTTTGAAGTCACTGAGATCAATTAATAACTTAAGAAAAAAGTTAGATTACAGTGGAACCTAATTAAAAGCTGTCACGAGAAAATAAATAATTCAACAGGTCCCACTTGTGCGTGCGCGCGCGTGTGTGTGTGTGTGAGAGAGAGAGAGAGAGAGAGATAGAGAGAGAGAGAGAGACCCATCGGCCGATGCTCGTAAATACATCTTTCAGCCATATGCATTGCTGATGCTCAGTAAAAACTTATATAGTTGACACAATCATATAGAACATCATAGCACACTGAACTTGCATACAAAAATTTCACGCAGGCGGCACAATCAGGATGGAAGCAGTGGATCGCTACGGGAAGGGCTATGTTGAAACCAACGAAGTCGTACATAATGGTTCATCGTCTTTATAAATGACGGGGAAATATCTTGAATGTTGTGCAAAGAAAACAGACAGACAACACAATAAGTTCTCCTAGCACATTAAGTTGACGTACAACCCTTTCTAAAAAAAGTTCAGGTACAATATTAGAACAAGTCACAATCAAATGTACTGGCATATCAGTGCTTCACACCCATAGCTCGGATTTAACTAGTATCTGACAAGATTCAGTTGTTACCTCAAATTAGAGCACATCCAGGCAGCCAGCCCTGCCTCTTCTCCCAAAGAAGTAGTGGCCTCCGCCGCATGATGGAGTAGGCCCTGTGCCATCCATCGTTCCAAGCAACACGAGGAATGTCTGACGTTGACTCCTGTAATGGACGTCATCGACGGACCGTGGCACCAGCGGCGGTGGCAGGACTTCGATTGATGGATTGACCACTTCTTCGACATGCACAGACACTCGATACAGGTACATCCCTAACGTGGTCCACGACGGCCTTGGTGGCGACGAATAGTACAACCCCGGTTCCTCCACCGGTATCTCAACACCAATCACCTTCGGTATGGTGGACGGCTTCTTCATCCATGCCATAACTGTTAGAGCCCAGCTTTCTGGAGAAACAAACATACTTACAAGCTCACCTCCAAGGTCGTTGATAAGCTCGTTCATGGACTCGCTGTTCCAAGCACGTCGAGGCATGCCATGGAAGGTAAGCTTTGTTAAAAACTCAAGCTCGGAGGGCACCGAGCCCCATCCTGGGTGCCACCGATCAAAGCTCACCAGTGCGCCATCGCAGAAAAAACGCCGGGAAGATTCGAACACACGACTGCAGTCGAAAGTTGTCCGGAACCTGACGAAGAAATCAGCCGGTGGCGGACAGACTTCGACGAGCAAGTCACTTATTTGAATGCCGTGCGCAATGCCAAAAGCTTTGAAAAGGTCATCCGGCGAGACGGGAGGCCGGTCGCCGTTGATGGTTACCATCAGCACTTTGCCGGCAAACTTGTCGTCAAGCGCCGCCATGCCACTGTTGAGCAACAGCACGCAGTGACCGAAGGCAGGACGAACCTCAGGATCTCCAGCTCGGAGATCCGTGTTGACCGGCGACATGATAGTGCGCTTGAGTACAGGGAGTACAGGAGGGGGATTTGGGGGAACTGGAGTAGGAATCGAGATTTCAGAGGTGGGGGAGGGGCGGGAGACTGCAGATGAAAAGGTAGCATGAATTTCGAGCACGCGCTAATATGCTCTCGGCGCGCAAGCGCACTAAAACACAGGTGGCGCCCACATGTTGGCCTAAGAGTGCTTATTCATTCTTTTTTGGAGAGCCCGGCCTTTTTTTCAGGATCTTTTGAGAGCCCGGCCTGAGAGTCATAATTGACCTGTTTGGCATTGCGTTACTACTCGGCCAATATTCAACGACACCTCTCTGGCCCAAACAAGTGTACACCATCGAAAGACACTGAGCTCAAATTATATAACTTGAAAAAAGGAGATATACTTTGAACACTGGAGAATGGTGATGCCCTCATTTAGCCCACCAGTAGTTCGAGACAATAAACAGTTCGAAACAATGATATATATAACATTCAAACACTGACTAGTGACTACTACTGACATAAACAGCAAGACATGATAGTTCATAAGAAGTCTTGCTACACCACCAAAACGCACCCATCTGCAGTGCTCAGACTCTCATGATCCAGACGAGAATGACATTCTAAACAGAAGCAACTATTACATAGTAAGAGTGACATAGACGAGGATGACCAAATGACAAGGAATATGCATAACAAAAGAAAGAACTACCCATCCAGAACCACTAGCAAAGACAACAAAGTCATTCGAAGAGATGATCCAACACCATCATAATTTGCAGCCCCGCTTCAGCGACCAGTGATCCAGAGACACCAGTACTCCACACTTTCGATGCAACAACCCAATTACCTATCAACCTGAAGGCTCGAACCACATCACTACCTGTCGTAATTGAGACATCCAAGGATCAAAGTTAATCCGGATGCCTTTGTCATTCTCACCTTCTTTTGGCTGAAGGCTGTATCGTTGACAATCAGGGGAGTTTGCTCCCGAACTCCTAGGGCTCGCCGTGTAGACACAGTTTTCCATAGCAAACAAAGCCTCTCTGCCATCAAGGTCCTTGCCAACGGTGATCTCCTGGTTAATCGGATAATTGAGTTCGAGAAACAGAGAGTGTGAACCAAGGCTGTTTACCCGCCTCCAACTAAAAAATCCTAAAGGCCCCAACAAGCTGGTATCCTGCTCATAGATGTAACAGCCACTGTCCGGATACTCACGTATTACACGGTGCTTGTATACAGTGGGGTTTTTGCAATATAACTTTTTCGGCTCATGTGTCTGAATGATCATTAGTCTTTTGCCGTCGTCTGATCGAGCGAGGAACCAGTTGTGCTTCCCTGTTTTTGGCAAAGGTGGTGTGATTACAAAGGGCAGTAACTGTAGGGACACTGCATCATATCAAAAAGGACAGTCATTGTTAATGTAAGATCAGCATTGTTCAGAGTATGAGTAGGATAATGCAAGAAACAACATTGATATGTCCCTGTTGGAACTGGGAGGAAAATACAGGGAAATGTATACTGGGTTCGAAAATATAGAAGTGCCATGCATGGTTATACTCATGTTATCTCGCAATCGATTCTTCATAGGAAACTACCATGTCATGCATGTTATGTAATCATGTTCTGTCCTCACAAACAAATTCTTCAAGGTAACTAACAGACCATGCATTGTTATATACTCGTGTTCTGTTGGAAATTTTTTTGTGAGGATATTATTCTAGCCATTGATTGCTGAAGGGCGAATATACGTATGTACACATGGTAAGCATTTCAGGATTTCACTACTTCCAAATATAGAGTTCTCCATATGCACATTTACTTCCCTAATGTATGGTTAGATGAAACCAACAGTGTGGTGCATGTTTCTACATCATGAAAATGAGGAAACTAACATGGCCATTTATACACACTCATATTTAGTAGTAGTATATAGATTAGTGTAAAATAAGGATAATATCCATATATTCCTAACCATTTGATTATTCAGTGTACAAATTGGATGTAATGACATGGTCACAATCGCATGAATTAACTCATTCCAAATATAGCTGATTTACGGCGTCTCTAATACATTGCCATAGTTCTACTCAAATTCTGCTCAAACAGAGATATGGCAATCATCACAAAAAGTTCAAATAATGTCATGGCGTCATCATTAACATGAGAGGAAACAACATACACGCGCCGTCCCAGCAATACGTGGTGCCATCTGCTTTGTCGATGGCGTAGATGATGCCATTGTGTTCAATAGCATCACAAAAGTGTGTATCAGCTTTGACGATGATCCACTGCGAGCCAAGTTGTCTCCAGCTAAAGAAGGCACCGGCGTAAAGATAGGCGAGTCCGCGGTCGAACAAGGCAATTAGCTTGAAGTCTACGTAATTCGCATGTCGTGTGGGCACTTGGCAGATTACAATCTTCTGCAAAACAAGGTCCGTCCAACTGATGTAGTAATCTAGATGACTTGGACCGCGATGGTAATACTCTATATAATCCAACGGAGGAAGGATAATCTCATGGGAGGTCTGGAAGTTCACGAGCACCAACTTTTTACCGTCTTCTCTGAAGGCAGCCATCCAGTGGGAGTTCATGCCGACCGATTACATACCTGCCAAGAAGTTTCAGGCGATGGTGATCGGATCGACGTCGAGGGAAATGATGTACGGCGACCCACTACATACCTGCAAAGGAGTTTTGGCTAATGGAGATCGGATTGAAGTTGAGGGGCATCATGCACGCCACCGTATCATTGTGAGCCAATCTCGCAAGACCAGATAGCAGCAAGCAGGGTGTCTTGAAAAGCTTAGGCCTCGCTTCGACGATGGTCGTGTGCATGTCCCTCGAGCATGCAGCCAGCCGCAGGGCACTCAACATATCCATACACGAAGAACAGAGGTCGAGGATGTCACTAGGGAGATTGCTCCAATCACGGCTCATATGGATGCTGCGCGGTTCGCGTTCGACCATGGTGGAGTTTGGAAGGGGGCTTGATTTACTAGGGAGAAGGATGTCGGTGCTGGAGCAGCTAGCAAGGGAATAGTGGTACTGGGGGAGGCGAGTGAGGCGATGGTACACGGGGGCACAGTGAGATGGAGACGGAGAAGGAGATGGAGATGGAGTGGTGCTATGGGAGCGGAGAGGGAGACGAGGCAAGGCGCCAATGTGATGTACATCGGCGGTGACAGTCTGCACTGTGCACAGGGTGAGGCTGACTTTCGTAACCCGAACACGCCGCCTGGACTAGTGTCAGGCGCAGGGTGTTGTCACTTCACTGTGAGGATCAGATGAATGGTATTTTGACCATCAAGTGTACCACAGTTGTACTACTACTACTACGACTACTAGTAGTAGTAGGTACATGAGTACTCTAGTATTGTATAGCGTAAATAGGTCTCCCGTGCTAGCATGCCTATTTACTTCATCGTTCAGGTATCATCCATATTGCGAGCAGAACCAAATTCTCGTGCATGCCCAATCAACGCTCTGCCGCGATGCATGCAATGGTTGTTCTGGTGCATCAAGGACGACATGCAGATCGTTTCACACTTGAGAAGAGGAAAAATGGAAAGGTAGAACGCGATAGCAGAGGAAGAGAACGCTGGGTAATGAGGCTGGGAGGGGATCGAGCAGGAAGTTAATGCTCCATGCCTAAAGGTTTTGGGAAAACCTGATTTTCATAAGGTGACTTATACTTACCTAAATGGAGGAAGTATTCCTTAACCAGAGAATGTTGTGTCTCCCACTCACGCGCTCAAAAAAAAACTACGACACATTTTTTTATCTGTTTGCATAGGTCCCACCTATCAGGAAGGATGGGCACGTACACGAACAGGTGCGACTCATCAGTCTACCCGCATAGCCTTTTCGTTTAGTCTACCTAGCCGTCTAATCAACTGCGTGCATGCCACTTCTCCCATTTACTTCTCCATCGGGAATCGATTCTCCTCGGCTTCTTCACCTCCCCTTCGTCTTCATTTGCATCCAAACCCCACTACGTTCACATTGTTTTAACCTCTTTAAATAATCATCTACTACTTCAGTTAGACTAGACATCTAATCCTAATTCTCCAAACCATAGCCCTCCGTTCTAGCGGTTCCAAATGGCGATAGAGATCGAGATGCAGGTTTTTAGCGTCCAACATGTCCTCGTCGAAGGCTTGATGCGCATACTTGCCACTATCACCGTCCACCCAAGGGTTGTTCGATAGTGGATCAACAATGTATCCAACTCCCTCGAAAAGGTAGAGACGAGGGTCATCAGTCTCGACGCAGAGTACACGGAGCGTGCCCCTGGGAAGATCCAGCGCGCCGCTGTCCTTCAGCTGTGCCTCGAAGATGAAGTTTTGGTGTACCACATCATACATTCACCCTCCATACCAGGTGAGCTTCATGATTTCTTGTCTCGGGAGGACGTATACTTCTGCAGGGCAGCCATCGAAGGGGACAAACAGAAGCTGGAGCCGTACAACCTTAATTTGAATATCATCACTGACCTACAAACCAGAATCAAAATTCCTGTAGAAGTTTGTGATAAACAGACTCCATCCCTATTCGACGTAGCAAATTTTGTGCTTGGTACAAATCTTCAGAAGGGTGACGAGACGGTGGCATTAAGGTCGTCTAGATGGGAGAATTATCCCTTGACGTACGAGCGGATAAAATATGCTGCCCTCGATGCCCGTGTGAGTTTCGAGATAGCTGCAAGGTCCAAAGAGCTTGTTGCGAAGCCGTCTCCCACAGAGAATGAGAACAAGAAGAAGAAGAAGAAGAAGAAGAAGAAGAAGAAGAATAAAAGGCTGCACCAGCAGGAGGGCATTATGGATGGATGAACTATTTCCTCTCTTGTAAAAAAATTTATTCCCACTCGGTGTATATTGATATAGATGGACTATTTCGATGGTGTGCATGTCTTTGGAACAGAGTAGTAGCGTGGGTCCGCTTGACTATAAGGAACTATTTATCCGCATATATAGCTTTCTCTGCTACTCCTTCCAGTGATCGGCATGCAGTGCATGTGTCCGTAGACATGACAGCTTGTCCATGGAAGTTCAACAACGGCGACCATCACGTTTCATCTCGCGATTCCCACGACGCCTCTCCAACCCACGGCACCATGCCCCCCGACGTGCGCCTCACCCCTCTCGGCCACACCGCCGCTCTGCCTTTGTGTGCATGAAATGTGGGCCACCTAAAATGCAGCGAGCATCAAGTTTCTACCACAGCCACCCGCGATTCCCACGATGCCGCTCGAACCCATGAAACCACACGTCCCCCGACCTGCGGCTCACCCCTCTTGGCCCCACTGCCCCTCTGCCTACGGGAGCATTACATGTGGACCAGTCACCTATCGGGTCCACATGTTATTGACTCAAAGGTAGGTGTAGAAAGGCGCTGAGGCTCAGTCCCGACGGCCCTGAGAGGGAAATGTAACTCCTGCGTCAGGGCTTGTGGTGCTCCCGCAGCACGAACTCATGCCAAACTCGAGATTTGTTTCTTTACTATACATGCACGCATCGATTTAATGGACATTGTAATCTCAACATGTGATGGGGAGCTCTAAATTTGAATTTGAAACTTATAAAACGAAAAGATTCAAAAAAAACAAACTAGGAGAGAGGGAGTATATCGTAGGATGTGTCCCATACAAAATAAGTCCCCTGGTTTGTCACCGCGAAGATGCGGTTAGAATGGAGCACAACGTCTTCCTACTCGTACGGCAACAAATCGGCCGCAGACAGCATGGTCCGCCTTTGACCGCCATGTGCAAGGTTCGTGCTATCTTATTCAATCTCACCGTGGTTCCATCATACCAATTCATGCAGTGGCCCGTTGCATGGCTGATCCCAATGTTGGACAAACGTTCTACAGGAACGGTTTCACCGTTGTAAATGTTATGCAAATTGATGTTGGTACCCTCTCGTACATATGCAAGCCAATCTCCACTTGCACCAAGCCTAACCTGTGAAACAGTGGGCAAGGGGAGAATTAGGAAATGGACACGGAAGTAGTCTTTAGAATGCATTTACTATGTGATCAAACTCATCTTACCTGCTCATCGGAGGAAATTCGAGTGCCCCTCAACGTTCGCATCTCAAGGGGCGTCAACTTGCAACTACGACCATGCCGCACTGGAGAGAACCCCAATGAAACATCCTCGTGCGTTCCACGGAACATCAAGATGCATTTCTATGAGTAGTTTATCTTGTGAGAGAAAAGGATGAACGAGGGAAGGCCTCTAGAGATAGAGATGGACACTACTACTACCAATGTGCTGGCCCGTGCGTTGCAATGGATCCAAAGTAGTAGAATAATACTTGTTCACGTGCTTGAAATATAAACACTCTAGTTTTGATATACATGTGTCAGCAGACATGACAGCTTGTCCATGGAAGTTGAACCACAGCGACCATCACGTTTATTGTTTCTACCATTGCCACACCCACATGTGATTCCCACGACGCTGCTCCAACCCACGGCACGACGTCCCCCGACGTGGACATGGATCCTCTGACGTGGATATCACTTCCTTGCCCTGCCTTTCCTTCGCTAACAGGTGGGACCCACGCTTATGGGTCCCACATGTCAGTGACAGAATGGTAGGATTGTTCGCGTCAGGGGATCCTCATCCCCCCGACGTGCCCCTCATCCCTCTCGGCCCCACAGCTCCTCTGCCTTTGTGTGCATGACATGCGGGCCAGCTGAACTGCGGTGACCATCAACTTTCTACCACAGACACACCCAATTAGACGCGGTTTGCCTTCTCCGCTGCTGTGCTCCGATCTGTACTCCCGCACCATCGAATTTTCATCCAGCGGCTGTGACACATTTCGTCCCGGGCATCAATCCTCAGCTCGAGTACTTATGTACTACAGGTAGTACCTGTCGGTGTGGCCATCTACGCCTCGTAACGCCTTGACGCCTAGCTGTGGCACCCTCGCCACAGCCACGCCACGACCACACCACCACCGGCTGGTTCATCTCGAATGAGTGAGTCGCAAACCATGCCACCACCATGAGAATGACATGTGGGGCAGCCGCATTTATGGTCTGCATGTCATTGACTCATAGGCCAGGCACTAAGCCACTGAAGTTCGGTCCCGTGGGCCCCGAGAGGGAAATGTAACTCCTATGGCAGGCCTTTGTGGTGCTCCCACAGTACGAGCTCGTGCCAAAACTGGAATTTGTTTCTTACTACTACTCCTACCAACTATACTAGTAAGGTACACGTGCATTGCACGCATGAGATTCTGGTGGTTTGTGCATTATGCTTCTACATGTGGAGCTTTCTGGATTCTAACATGTGGCAAAATCTCGTGGAATGTAAGGTTAGGAAAGTTTGATTAACTTAGGTGAGTGTTTGGTTCAAGCCACACCTTAGGCAAGCTACACTAAGGCCCCACATGACATACACACAATCTAAGATGACTGATTCACCTAGACGGAGGGAGTAGTGTTTCTAGCAAGATGCCCGCGTGTTGCACGAAGTTGATGGAAAAGGTAAGCACAACTTATAAATTAACGGATGGATTACTAGTTACACTGATGCATATAATTAAGCAAAGGGATCGCACATGTCGGTATTGACTGGAACGAGAATGAAATAGCACAATAAGAATTAAGGCCACGATGATGCGATCGCAGTGGTGATTACAGAAGGCAAGAAGAAAGATGGATCCACGAATGTACGACCTCCTCCTCCTCAACTTAGTGCGCCGGGCCACCGACCAGCGGCTAAGGAGCGGCGGCTTTTGTGGCTAGGTTGAGGTGCTTCTCAGCAAAGGCATCCAAGGCTTCCAGCCGGTTGAGGAAGGCCAATGTCGTAGCGTCCTCACTAGCCTTGTAGATACCTATGTACACGATTTGCTCGTACACGTGGATGTGTAGGTCGACAAATTCTTGCAGGGCGAGGTACTTCGCGGCGAGCGCGACCTCCAGGTGGACATCCTTTGTGGCGTCAGCAGGCAGTTGCAGGGCCACCAGTGCTTGAAAGAGGTTCCGGCCATGGAGGCCGATTAGGGTGGCAGGCAATGAGGAGCCCGGGCACGCGGGCTGGAGGAGTACGGCGATATCGTCCGCGAGCTTCTTGATGATAGTGAACTTGTTGCTGGTGTCAACGATCATCTGGTCCAACTAAGAGTCGTAGTTGGCGTCGACGGCGGCCATCCACCAGCCGGTCTCCAACACCGTCTGGAGACGATCCTCGGTGCCATGCCGCAGGCCGGCATCGTGGACCATCTAGCGCAGCCGCTGGCCGCTCACGCACATCGCCGCCATGGGTCTGGGGTGAGCTCTTTTGCGCTTGGTGTAGGTGCTTAGGCAAATGCTTAGGTGCGTACGATGTGGTAGATGCATTGGAATGGAGGGGCGCCTTTATATAAGGGCAATGAGGGCAAACTGCGTTGCATTCACATCGTGCAGCCTCTTTTCCCGGACCTCCTCCCATTACTTCCCTCATGCATTAATTGAAGGAGGATGCATTGGTTGTTCAACATATCGGGAACCGCTACTCCCTCCCTCGTCTGCATTAAAGCCATATCGGGAACTGCACCGCCCACTGTCAAATCAAATACTCCCTCCGTCTAGGTGAGTATTAAGTCATCTTATGAGAACCACTCGTTTCTTCACATTATATACGTACAATATATATGGCCAACATCATATAGCTAGCAGTTTAGTTGTCAAAGAATTTCAGGTGCTTAGTTTTGTCAAAGAATTCCAGGGTGCTTAGTTTTATTTGAGGGGTGGGTTGTGCACTTATGCTGGACACCATTATTGTGACAAGCCTTTTTAATAGTACTACTGTACAAAAGTGGAGTATATACATTTTTAAAAGGCTAGAGGGCGGGGCAGTCTAGCTCGGTCGGTTTCATGAGAGGCGAGGGCCTTTGTGATTTGCCGGCTCATTACTGCTGTCAAATCGAATAGTACCGCGCCGCCCGCTGCACGCCCGATGCCTCCATTAGACCCCTCCGTTAAACCCGCATGGAAACCAAGAATCCTACTCCGGCCACACATCTGTTCATGAGCGGGTCGGAATTAAACGCAACACCGGC
This sequence comes from Triticum dicoccoides, assembly GCF_002162155.2. Classification (NCBI taxonomy): domain Eukaryota; kingdom Viridiplantae; phylum Streptophyta; class Magnoliopsida; order Poales; family Poaceae; genus Triticum; species Triticum dicoccoides. The sequence goes on from NC_041384.1 coordinate 270,337,538, forward strand.
CGAGCTCCTCCCGTCCGCCCTCAGTTTAAACGAGGCCAGACACCGGCCAAGCTCCTACCGTCCGCTCTCTATTTACACGAGGCCAGACAGACAGCGGGCAAGAATCGCACCCCTCCGCCGCTTCCCCATCTCCTCCTTCACCATTTTCTCCACTCTTCCGATGGCTTCCGATGAGCCGTTCACCGGCATATTACCTGGCTGGGTGGCCTGCCGAGCCCTCCGGATACGGGCGAGGCCGCTCGGTGCTTCACCAACCTCGCTTGGCCTGACGGAGCCAGTTGCCGCCCCAAGCAGGCGCGTGGTTCAGCAACTCGCCGCTCCAGTTCAGCTCGATGAGGAGTGGCGAGTTGCTCCACGCCGGCATGGCAGCAAGCACGCCGGTACGGCACCGCCGCTGCTGCGTCGTACCGCGCCACCAGTGTCTGCGGTGGTCCCATGTCCATGGGCGCGCCTCCCGTGCCTGCGGTAGCGCCATGCAGGCAGAGACAGAAGCCGGGTGCATGGAGAGCGACGAGAAGGTGGCCAGCTTCTCTGTGTCCGCCACCATCATCGAGGAGAAGTAGAACACGGGAGGCTGCCACCACTTGGGACCCATGAAGGCCACCACCGAGGCGACGACCGCGGATTCAGCTGGTTTATTGCTTCGTCTCTTCCGAGGACCTTCGTCGACCCCGCAAGTGTCTGACGGACATGAGGAAGACAAAGGGATCCGCGGGCGGCCATTTAGAACTAAAATAAGTCTAGATACATCCATTTCTAGGACAAGTATTTCCGGACGGAGGGAGTATTAATTATACAAGAGAGCCGGATTGGCACCTCTTAGTTCATGTAAATGTAATGAAATCCATCATGTTTATATGAAGATCCGGCTTTTTTATACGAAATCCTTCATGTTTATATGAAATCAGTCTGTGTTTGCACGAATTTCATCTGGTTGATTAGAGTTGTAAAAATGTATGCCGCTGGCGTTTGATGTCGTCCTCTGCTTAAGGAAGCGGGAGGAAATTTGCCGGCTGCCGTTGGAGATGCTCTTTATGTTGGTGACATCCAATCCATTTGAGTTAATTGCCTGTATGATTGTCCCTCTATGAAAACTTAATTGCATGTACAGTGTACACGTGACTTGCAGGGTGGCTATAGCTTCGTACAGAAAGTTAAAAAGAAACAAGGCCATCCTTAATCTTGTATTCTAAGTACTCTGTGGGTTCCACTGTCAGTACAGTAGCAAAAGAAGTATATATTAAATAAGTAGAGTAATAGATAATATAAAAATATAAAGTTAAAAGACAGAATCCGAACTCATGTCATCGCGTTGCGAGCATCCAGCGTTAACCAGCCCAACACATTTTTGTTGTAGACCATGCTGGAGATATATCTCCATGTCTACTCTTATATATACTCCATTCGTTCCTAAATATTTGTCTTTTTCAGATTTCAAATGGACTACCACATATGGATGTGTATGTAGACATATTTTAGAGTGTAGATTCACTCATTTTGCTCCGTATGTCTTTTCAGGAAGGGGTTAGATTTGTCCTTGATTTATTTACGAGGTATCCAGATGGCACTGCACCGCCAAGAAAAGAGGGTAACATCAGAATTATGGACTACTTCTTTGAGTATGTTGGTAAGGTCCGGTCATAGTCACTTGTTGAAATCTCTAAAAAGATAAATACTCCCTCCGTCCGGAAATACTTGTCATCAAAATGGATAAAAGGAAATGTATCTAGACGTATTTTAGTTTTAGATACATCTCTTTTTATCCATTATGATGACTTGTATTTTCGGACGGAGGGAGTAGAAAAAGAGTTGGTGATGATGGTGTGTGTGCCATCCTGCAAAATAGGCCGTCAGATTTATATCTAACAGATAGGAAAGAAACTATGGCAATTTTGCAAAACTATACCCACACATCTCTCCACATTCACAAATAAGGCCTTCCCTCATTCAACCTTTTCTCTCACAAGATAAACTACTCATACAAATGCATCTTGATGTTCCGTGCAACGCACGGGCAGGTAGCTAATTCTTTTAAAATAGTTGCTGCGATAATTGGGTTGAAGTGATATATTTTATGTCTGCCCCAAATGATTTCAGATTCACTAGTAGTAACAAAGAAAAGGTTGCCTTGTTAGTTAACAGAAAACATGGTGAAAACTATCACATGAGGCTGGTAAAAACAAGGCACACTGGGTTCAGCGTCATCGTCACTACAGCTGTGCGTGCGCGAGAAGTCTACATATCGAGGGAGCTACCGAGCAAGGCACCGAGACACAATGTTTGAGAGAGAAACCAATTGATGGATTATGATCAGATCGAGTTTTCACCCTTCTACTGTCATTGTTGGGGGGAGGGAGAGAATGACGTATTGAGAGTGTGCGCGGTAGGCACAGAGGCACAACTAGCGAGTGTGTGTGTGTGCGTGTGTGTTTGAAAGAGGAGTAGATAGATTATTATCAAGATCGATGTGCCACCCTACTCCTTCGGTGTCGGGTAGTGTGTGTGTGTGTATGTTTGAGAGAGAAGCCAGTCGATAGATTAGTATCAAAATCGAGGTGTCACCCTACTCCTTCGGTGTTGGGAAGTGTGGGTGTGTGAGTGTGTGTGGGGGGGGGGCAGTGACACTCACATATCTCTACTCTTATAAAAACACATAGTTGGTGATGATGGTGTTCCTGCCATCCTGCAATATGGGCCATCCGATTTATATCCGACGGACACGAAGGAAACTATGGCAATTTTGCAAAAACATACCCACACCCCTCTCCACATTTGCAAATAAGGCATTCCCTCGTTCATCCTTTTCTCCCACAAGATAAACTTCTCATACAAATGCATCTTGATGTTCCATGCAACGCATGGGCATCTTGCTAGTAGGGAGAAGGAGTTTGTGTGACACATATCTAGCTATATTAAGGGATAGGTAGATAGAATATGTTTGAGAGACATTAGTGGCTGTGGGTGGGCAGAATTAAAGGGGTGGGTGTGTTAGACATAGAGAGTGTGTGTGTTTCTGTGTGAGAGACTTGTAGGACGGGGTAGAAAGACAAATTTAACCCTGACGGAGGGAGAGAAATACACGAAGTGCGTGTGTGTGTGATTCCGATGCCCACAGGGAAATGAGATATGTATGCGTGTGAGATAGATTGCACAATTCATTCACGTATCACTATCTAGCGATCATGGACGTGCATCGCTTGAACATAAGTCAATTTCTACTTCGTATCATGGCCAAAGGTACAATATCGATTCAACGCTATAAAGATTGGACACTCACATATCACATTTTTTTCTATTTAAATAAGCCTTTTTAGTTGTGCATGCCAAAGTTACAGTGATGTTTCTTCAAACAACCAATGTAGCTATCATGAACATGCACCATTGTTACTCTTGCATTCAAATTCATTAGTCTTGGATGATTTAAGTTTCTATTTTGAAGTAATATATGTAATATTCATATATGAATTCAATGGGTACGCAATTTATGAAATGGAGGCTATGTAATCATATGAGGTAACACTTTTAAGTAGCCGACTACAATATCCATTTCTTTTTGTGCGCCTCTACACTAACACGTCAATGCATTATGTTTAAAGTAAATAACCAATGGCACTAAATTATCTATTTAAATGAGAAATACATAGGCTGAGCGTTTGATCCCTTTTTTTTGTGAACGCGCCACTACACCCGTATGATTGGCCGCGCCCGTGTGAACGTTCAAGTTATCGGTGCATCATCCTGAGTTATTGTCTTTTTTCTGGGGTGGACTTCACACCAGTTATTAACTGCTGACACGTGCCCCGTGTACACAGTCTAGCATGACCTTCCCGCTAGCACGGTCCAAAATTAGTTGAAACTGGATACGGACGATCCTGCGGGCGGCAAAATCTCCCACCTCCTTCTAAAATTTCCACCACCTTAGTCTTTAGCATGCAAAATCCCCCCTTGTCCTTGGTGCACGGAGACCAACAGTTACAATACCGCCCTCATCTACATGATAGGTCGGGGCTGCTTTGGTAACTTCCGGTTCCCCCACTACACGGCACCCCCATTTCCTCTCCCCCTCCTGCAAAAATGACTAACTCCACAGCACCAGAGCATCTTACATCACGCCGTCCATACTTCATCGCCCTTTCTCCCCTCCCCTCTTGAAACCTTAGACTGCTCATCCACCGGCGTACCATAGCCCATTCACTGCCAGCGGCGTCCACCTCGCCGGATCTGCTTCTGCGGCCGCATCTACCCCTCCCACCTCCCCTAGAAACAAGTAGACTGCTCATCCACCACTGTACCATAGCCCATTCAGTGCCGGCCTTGTCCACGACGCCGGATCTGCTTCGCCGGTACTCTCGTCAACCGCCGCGCATCTGCAGCGGCTCATTCATACTCCTCACCGGAGATGCTTCGTCCACACCCCCCGGAGCCGCCCCACCGACGCCCCCGTCGACGGCCTCTGATCCTCTTCGCCGACACCTTCCTCAACCCTACTGGAGCCGCTTCGCCGACACCTTCCTCAACCCTACTGGGGCCGCTTTGCCAACTCACAAGTCCACGGCCTCAGGTCCGCTTCCTCGCACTCTCATCCAACCTACCGGAGCACCTTATGACGCCCCATCCACGGCTGCGGATCCGCATCGTTGACACCACTCTTAACCCAACCATCGGAGCAGGTTCTGACGCCCCGTCCATGGCCGCAGATTTGCATCGTCGACACCATCCTTAACCCAACCACTGGAGCAGCTTCACCTACGCCCTCGTCCACGGCCATAGATCCGCTTCGCCCACACCATAGTCCACCCTACCAGAGCCGCTCCACAAACACCCTACTCGACAGTTCTAGATCTCCTTACAGGACCCCGACCGCCAGCGCAGCGTTATCACCCTCGACGTTTCTAACCTGATTCCCACAGTCTGGAGAGATGCCAAGCACCCGCCACGGCCTAGGTACTTGTCACCTTTAAACCCGTCCAGCATCACCTGCCCAATGTACTTCAAATATACTAACCGGTCACTGTTACCTGTTGTGCAGCTGGCAAAAACTACAAGGACGATGTTTCTTCTGGATCTAACAGCTTGGCCAACCAAGATCCTAGACTGAGGCATTGCTATGATCTTGTAAGCGCGTCTCTCTCTCTCTCTCTTGTATTGTTCTGTGCCTGCCAGCGTGCTTTGCTAGGATTTTCGACCAGTAATCCCTTTGTGTAGACAATGATTTCTACTACTGGCTGCTAAATTAGATATGTAGATGTCATACATGATACTACCTCGTACCTCCGTTCCTAAATATAAGTCTTTCTAGAGATTCCACTATATGCTACGTACAGAGCAAAATGAGTGAATCTACACTCAAAAATGCATCTATATACATCTGTATGTGGTCCATACTGGAATTTCTACAAAGACATATATTTAGGAACAGGGGCAGTACATTACACAAAATCGTAGGTGGCATGTAGGAATTCCAGTGCACTACATTAGGCTCCCTTAGAGTGCCTGCTAGTCCAGCATACAGAGTCATGGCTAGTTTATGGTACGCACACAATCGTTAATTGGTGGTTTAAATATGCGCAATGGATATGCAATGTAGTATCATGTAGAGATGTCTGAAATTAGCCGTGTCAACTTGCAGATAGGGTTACACAATGAAAAAGTACAAGATGTATGTGGCAATTTCATGGAACATCACAAAAAAAAGGAGAGGTAGCGGTGAGCCTATACAGTGTGCCATGGTACGTCACTCCATTGCAATCATCGTGACATGTTATTTGTATGCCAGTTCTATTAGCCAAGTTTCTTAGGGACAGTTATTACGAGTTATCCTAAGAAAATAAGCACATGTGAATATAAGCTCCATGTAATAAGCCAACCAGTTCTTTTCATTGCGTTTTCAGCTTATCTTTGGTATGATCAGTGGAAAGTCTAGATTGCATTATATTTTTTTCATTTTGCTGCCCATATGGAAATTAATTTGACTTGCAAACATCACAAATTGAACCCAGTGCAGTAATTAATATGATAGGAAAACATACCATCACTATTTGCTCAAAATGCAAATACAAAGATACCATCTACTTGGCACAATCTACTTTGGTCAATGTTTTCCATAGAGATCCCATTGCCTAATTTAAATGAAGAACGCATGACCCACATTTAAATGAAGAACAATTATTTATTAAAATTCGATGGTCCAAGTGGCTTGTTATTATCGTATAGCAGCACCACCTGAAAGCATCATATAGCAGCAGCAGCTCATAGCAACTCATCATACAGCAGCAGCAGTCTGCAATTCATCATATACCAGCAGCAACTCATAGCAATTCATCATATAGCAGCAGTAGGAGCAGCTCATAGCAATTCATCATATAGCAGCAGCAGGAGCAGCTCATAGCAATTCATCATATAGCAGCAGCATGAGCAGCTTGTAGCAACTCATCATATAGCAGTAGCAGGAGCAGCTTGTAGCAACTCATCATATAGCAGCAGCAGCTCATAGCAATTCATCATATAGCAGCAGTAGCAGCTCATAGCAACTCATCATACAGCAGCAGCAGCTCATAGCAATTCATCATATAGCAGCAGCAGGAGCAGCTCATAGCAATGCATCATATAGCAGCAGCAGAAGCAACTCATAGCAATTCATCGTATAGTGGATCAGAATGAAAATTTGGCAAAAAATCAGAGGAGATCCTCACCTTGTTGGATGAGCTCATCCTTCAACAGCACCTCAAGGCCATGGCCTGGGAGGAGGGGAGGGGGAATAAGGTGCCTTCTGCCGTAGTGTGGCATCAGCCGTAGTTGTGTAGCGCCCGCCGGAGTAGTGCGTTGGACGAACCACAGTGGAGCAGCTGCTGGAGACCATGACAATGAGGGGCGGCGCTAGAGGGAGGAGAAGCCAGGGAGATTTTCCCCTACCCGCCGTCCATGTAGCCTAGCTGGACATAGCATCATCGAGGACAAGGCCGGATGGGACCAGTGGCGACGGCTCGCTAGAGGAACCCTAGTGCTGCAGTCAGGGGATCGAGGTACAGGGAAAGGGGAGAGGAGATGCAAGCGGGAAGGGCAATGAATGCTTGCGTGTTTGTTTTTACTTGAGGGTCAGGTGTGACACGGGCGTCAGCAGTTGCATTTTGAGTGTAATATAGGCAGACAACAGAGTCATTCCACTATTCTCCTTCCCTTCAATTTATAATGAGGTTCTACCCGAAACACCCCCTCCAAAGCGAAATTAGTTAAGCCCAAGCCCATAACTAAAAAATGACTTCTTTACATCTTTTATGGCTTATTTTGACAATATGCCCTGAAAAGGCAGAATCGAACTGGCCCTTAACCTGCAATTCAGTTGTGCGTGCAATGATGAATCACTCCTGCCTGCTATCTGTACATTTAGGCATCATCATACATGGCATAACCTAATACATGTGCATTCCATTGTAGAATCTGGAATATGCAATGTTTATGTTAGTTCATACGTTGCACATGATGTTTAAATGCCCCTTAAATCTGGTCAGTCAAGTGATGGTCTTTAAGCCTCCTTCTTTGCTTCTTTTCTTGATATGTAAGATTTGCTCACACATCTGTTCAATTGCTTGTTTGCATCAGCCAGCCATACTAGGACTGTTTGCTTTGATTACTTGTTGTTCTTGACCTAACACTCTAACAGAGCTTGTCAACGATTTAAACACTAAGGGCTGCTGTAGTGGGGCCTTATCTAACTCATAGGTGACATAATGGTTTGGCTGTACACTACAGTAGGCAAGTATGTTAGGAAAGTATGCATATTTATCTTCCAAGGAGATGAGTAACTAGTTGACATAATTATGTGGTGTTGTTTTGTTATATTCTCATCCTTTTGTGTTCACAGACTGACAAGTATGCATATTTATCTTCCAAGGAGTCGAGTAACTAGTTTGTGTCACCTTGCAGAGGGGGTGCAATGAAGATAAGATTGAGGATTTCCAAGTATAAGATGTTAGGAAGGAGCCTTGCAAGAGAAGTAGGAGCTGCACTGAGCCTCTTCAACCTGCTAAGGTAAGTCACTGTATGCAACTCAACAGTTCAATTCCTTGTTTGTTTCAGGCATAGTTAATTTTCTCTTTTCAATTGCTTTATTTGTCCTTAGTTAATGAGATGCCCAAATAATCATGCCTGATGTTCGGTACTTGTATCACTATTAGTTGACATAATTAAAGGCCTTACCATTTAATTACTCCGCCAAAGTGTGCCTGAAGCTTTGAAGTCTATTAACCAACTATTATTGCATGAGCACAATCTAGTTTATACTACGCTAATGATTGCATAGTTTTGCCTACTGTAGTATGTTTGTATGAAACCCTCTGCTGTTCATTATGCTCCCTAAGACTTTAATTGAGGCACAAAATGGCCAACTGCTTGCTTACTTATATGCAACTTACTGTCTAAATTTGTGACTTGTCTGTGTTTTCGTTTGGTCCCCAACATCATGCTCCTCTGGTGAGCTAAGAGGGATTTCTGTATGCAGGCTGCACAGACTATCTTTTTTATAATTTTTAAAATATCACCTGCTTATGCTTCATGACGTGTAACCTTTTTTTGAAAGTGACGTGTAACATTATTGTTAGTCCTATTTTGCCATGTAGTACAAAATAGTGTCTTGTTCGCTTCACTGTTGTAACTATATTTTTGCCCTGGTCATGTGTACTTACAGAAACATTTCAGGATGAAGTGACATCAACACAAAGATCTGCGAGTAGTGCGGCATGGTCGTTACCGAATGATTATGGATTGGAATTGGAATGTGCTAATGTTCTCGAGCAACAACTAGAGGTGGCAATACAACGTGTACATGATTGTCAACGTATAATCAACAAGTTGAGACTGGACATGCAAGTATGAGATGCAGGAGTCAAAAAATGAAACAAGACACTAAGGTAACCATGAAGGAATTGGAGATTTTGCAGACTGAAATTTGTGCTATCTGAATCCGGCCAATCCTATTTTCTGAAGAGATTATAGTTCAAATGGAGGTAAGTTGATGCGCGTCCATGATGTATGAGCTGTATTTGCCCAGTGTATGTAATTTGCTGTTTGTGTATGCTTTATTATCACCTGTGCTGAACCATAATGCCCAGTGGGTATAATCGGCTGTAATTTCTTTATTGTATAGTGTAGGATTATTCTACCTTTCTATGCCTTGATCTCTTTGTTGTAATAGTGTAGGATTTTGAGAGGTGATAGTATTGAGTAGGATAATTCTTTGAATATGCTATATCGTTCAAACGGGGGCCAATTCGCCCGACCATGGCCCTTCATGGGCCGTCAGATCCCTGGGCCTTCTACGTCTCGTAGGATCCATGGGCCTTCTACGTTTTGTAGGATCCATCGGCCTTCTACGTCTCGTAGGATCCATGGGCCTTGTACATCTCGTAGGATCCATGGGCCGCCGACTCATTTATGGGTCTTGTACGGGCCTTTAATGGCCATAGACGAGCCTTTAATGGAAATCGTACGTTTTATGGGCTGACCATAATGGGCCGTTAATAGGCCGTATTTGGTGATGCTATGAAAATGGCCCAACAGACTAACGGTCCACAAACTGGTCGACTGTAACGACGGGCTGAATTTGGCCCACAAACAGAAAATGACAGTAATGGGCCGTAAGTAACTGAATGCTGCAAATGAGCCCAAGAATAAATGGGCCCTCAGAAGGCCGAAAGTTAACTTGGGCTGGAAATGGCCCAACGGAATAACGGGCCGTTAATGGGTATAAAGTGATACATTGTTCATTACGGGTTAGTTTCACCACGGGCCGTTAATGAGTGTAAAGTAATACACTATTCATTACAGGCCAGTTTCAGCACGGGCCGCTAATGGGCCAAGAGTTACAAAGGGCCTCATATGGGCCGGAAGACATCATGGGCTATACATGGGCCAGAAGTGAAAACGGGCTGGAATCATATTGGACGGCCCAGATGACGCTACTGTGCCTAATTCGGATAGGGCGTAACGGGCCTTGGGCTAGCGGGTTGTAAATGGGCTATATGCGAACAGGCCGTTAACAGGCTTTCCATGGGCCGGCCCGCCAGTTTTGACCAAGTCAAATGGGCGGGCCTTTTCACAGGAATGGGCCACTGTTGGGTTGTGGCACGTGTTGACGTATCATAGGCGCCTTCTGTCCAGTGAGTGGATGACATCTGTCCCAACAATGAGCCGACACGTGTTTCCTCTAGCCAATGATGATTTTACACGTGGAAAATCCCCATTGGTCGGGGCTGTTAATGGGTTATCGGATCCAAAATCCGACCCAATAGCTTAACGATGTTCCGTTACGGTGGATGCCACATGTCGGTCACCCTTGACGAAAGCACTTCTGCGACGCGCGATTTATTTTCATGGAAGTGGACACTTCCGTGATGATAATTTTGGTAATGTCATGGAACACTTCTACGACAACACATGTATGACTATCTTGATTCTGTCATAAATTTGTCATGGATGTACATGCATGACAAAAAAAGCGGCCTACTGTGACAAACACGTATCATCACGGAAGTGTATTTTTTTTGTAGTGATGACTTATTGGAAATAATACATACCGATGTATGCGGTCCATTGAGTGTTGAGGCTCGTGGCGAGTATCATTATTTTCTAACCTCATAGATGATTTAAGTAGATATGGGTATATCTACTTAATGAAACACAAATCTGAAACATTTGAAAAGTTCAAAGAATTTCAGAGTGAAGTGGAGAATCATCGTAACAAGAAAATAAAGTTTCTATGATCTGATCGCGAAGGCGAATATTTGAGCTACAAGTTTGGCCTTCATTTAAAACAATGTGGAATAGTTTCACAACTCACGCCATCTGAAACACCACAACGTAATGGTTTGTCCGAATGTCGTAACCGTACTCTATTGGATATGGTGCGTTCTATGATGTCTCTTACCAATTCGCCTTTATCCTTTTGGGGTTATGCATTAGAGACAGCAACATTCACGTTAAATAGGCACCGTCTAAATCCGTTGAGATGACGCCATACGAACTATGCTTTGGCAAGAAACCAAACCTGTCATTTCTTAAAGTTTGGGGTTGCGATGCTTATGTGAAAAAGCTTCAGCCTGATAAGCTCGAACCCAAATCAGAGAAGTGCGTCTTCATAGGATACCCAAAAGAAATTGTTGGGTACACCTTCTACCACATATCCGGAAGCAAGATCTTTTTTGCTAAGAATGTATCCTTTCTAGAAAAGGAGTTTCTCTCGAAAGAAGTGAGTGGGAGGAAAGTAGAACTTGATGAGGTAATTGTATCTTCTCTCGAATTGGAAAGTAGCTCATCACAAAAAACTGTTCCCGTGATGCGTACACCAACTAGAGATGAAGCTAATGATAATGATCATGAAACTTCGGATCAAGTTAATACTGAACCTCGTAGGTCAACCAGAGCACATTTCGCACCAGAATTGTATGGTGACCCTGTTCTGGAAGTCGTGTTACTAGACATGACGAACCTACGAACTATGAAGAAGCTATGATGAGCCCAAATTTCGATAAATGGCTTGAGGCCATGAAATCTGAGATAGGATCCATGTATGAGAACAAAGTGTGGAATTTGGTTGATTTGCCTGATGATCGGTGAGCCATAGAGAATAAATGGATTTTCAAGAAGAAGACTGACGCTGATGGTAATGTTACTGTCTACAAAGCTCGACTTGTCGTGAAAGGTTTTTAACAAGTTCAAGGAGTTGACTAAGATGAGAGTTTCTCACCCATAGCGATGCTTAAGTCTGTCCGAAACATGTTAGCAATTGCCGCATTTTATGATTATGAAATCTGGCAAATGGACGTCAAAACTGCATTCCTTAATGGATTTCTTAAAGAAGAGTTGTATATGATGCAACCAGTAGGTTTTGTCGATCCTAAAGGTGCCAACAAAGTGTGCAAGCTCTAGCGATCCATCTATGGACTGGTGCAAGCATCTCGGAGTTCGAATATATGCTTTGATGAGGTGATCAAAGCATATGGTTTTATACAAACTTTCGAAGAAGCTTGTATTTACAGGAAAGTGAGTGGGAGCTCTGTATCATTTCTAATATTATATGTGGATGACATATTGTTGATTGGAAATCATATATAATTTCTGGATAGCATAAAACGATACTTGAATAAAAGTTTTTCAATGAAAGACCTCTGTGAAGCTTCTTATATATTAGGCATCAAGATATATAGAGGTAGATCAAGACGCTTAATTGGACTTTCACAAAGCACATACCTTGATAAAGTTTTGAAGAAGTTCAAAATGGATCAGTCAAAGAAAGGGTTCTTTCCTGTGTTACAAGGTGTGAAGTTGAGTCAGACTCAATGCCCGACCACTGCAGAAGATAGAGAGAAAATGAAAGCCATTCCCTATGCCTCAACCATAGGTTCTATCATGTATACTATGCTGTGTACTGGACCTGATGTGTGCCTTGCTATAAGTTTAGAAGGGAGGTACCAAAGTAATCCAGGAGTGGATCACTGGACAACGGTCAAGAACATCCTGAAATACCTGAAAAGGACTAAGGATATGTTTCTCGTTTATGGAGGTGACAAAGAGCTCATCATAAATGGTTACATTGATGCTAGCTTTGTCACTGATCCGGATGACTCTAATTCACAAATCTAATACGTATTTATATTGAATGGTGGAGCTGACAGTTGGTGCAGTTCCAAGCAGAGCGTCGTGGCGGCATCTACGTATGAAGCAGAGTACATAGCTGCTTCGGAAGCAGCAAATGAAGGAGTGTGGATGAAGGAGTTCATATCCGATCTAGGCGTAATACCTAGTGCATCGGGTCCAATGAAAATCTTTTGTGACAATACTGGAGCAATTGCCTTAGCGAAGGAATCCAGATTTCACAAAGAACCAAACACATCAAGAGACGCGTCAACTTCATCCATGATCAAGTCAAGGAGGGAGACATAGAGATTTGCAAAATACATACGGATCTGAATGTAGCAGACCCGTTGACTAAGCCTCTTCCAAGAGCAAAACATGATCAACACCAGGACTCCATGGGTGTTAGAATCATTGCAATGCAATCTAGATTATTGACTCTAGTGCAAGTGGGAGACTGAAGGAAATATGCCCTAGAGGCAATAATATAGTTGTTATTTTATATTTCCTTATTCATGATAAATGTTTATTATTCATGCTAGAATTGTATTGATCGGAAACCCAAATACATGTGTGAATACATAGACAAACACTGTGTCCCTAGTGAGCCTCTACTTGACTAGCTCATTGATCAAAGATGATTAAGGTTTCCTCACCATGGACATTAGTTGTCATTTGATAATGAGATCACATCATTAGGAGAATGATGTGATGGACATGACCCATCCATTACCTTAGCATAATGACCGTTCAGTTTTGTTGCTATTGCTTTCTTCATGTCAAATACATATTCCTTCGACTATGAGATTATGCAACTCTCGGATACCGGAAAAATACATTGTGTGCTATCAAACGTCACAACGTAACTGGGTGATTATAAAGATGCTCTACACGTATCTCCGAAGGTGTTTGTTGGGTTGGCATATATCGAGATTAGGATTTGTCACTCTGAGTATCGGAGAGGTATCTCTGGGCCCTCTCGATAATAAACATCATAAGAAGCCTTGCAAGCAATGTGACTAATGAGTTAGTTGCGGGATGATGTATTACGTAACAAGTAAAGAGACTTGCCGGTAACGAGATTGAACCAGGTATGAAGATACCAACGATTGAATCTCGGGCAAGTAACATACCAATGACAAAGGGAATAACGTATGTTGTCATAACAGGTTGATTGATAAAGATCTTTGTAGAATATGTAGGAACCAATATGAGCATCCTGGTTCCACTATTAGTTATTGATCGGAGAGGTGTCTCGGTCATGTCTACATAGCTCTTGAACCCGTTGGGTCCGCATTCTTAACGTTCGATGAAGATTTATTATTATATGAGTTATGTGATTTGGTGACCGAATGTCGTTTAGAGTCTCGGATGAGATCATGGACATGAAGAGGAGTCTCGAAATGGTCGAGAGGTAAAGATTGATATATAGGATGATAGTATTCGGACACCGGAAGTGTTCGAGAGTGTTTCGGGTATTTATCCGAGTACCAGGGGGTTACCGGAACCCCCAGGGGGAATAATGGGCCATATGTGCCATTAGAGAGGAGCACACTGTAGGATTGAAAGTATGTCTAGAGGGGGGTGATTAGACTACTTGACCAAATAAAAACTTACCTTTTCCCAATTTTAGTTTTTGGCAGATTTTAGCAACTTTGGACAAGTCAAGCAATCTTAACACAATTCAAGAGTATATGAGCAGCGGAAAGTAAAGCATGCAACTTGCAACAATGTAAAGGGAAGGGTTTGGAGGATTCAAACGCAATAGGAGACACAGATGTTTGTGTCGTGGTTCCGATAGGTGGTGCTATTATACATCCACGTTGATGCAGACTTCAACCAACGAAGGGTAACGGTTGCGCGAGTCCACAGAGGGCTCCACCCACAAAGGGTCCACGAAGAAGCAACCTTGTCTATCCCACCATGGTCGTCGTCCACGAAGGACTTGCCTCACTAGCGGTAGATCTTCACAAAGTAGGCAATCTCCTTGCCCTTACAAACTCCTTAGTTCAAGTCCACAATCTTGTCGGAGGCTCCCAAGTGACACCTAGCCAATCTAGGAGACACCACTCTCCAAGAAGTAACAAATGGTGTGTTGATGATGAACTCCTTGCTCTTGTGCTTCAAATGATAGTCTCCCCAACGCTCAACTCTCTCTCACAGGATATGGATTTGGTGGAAAGAAGATTTGAGTGGAAAGCAACTTGGGGAAGGCTAGAGATCGAGATTCATATGGTAAGAATGGAATATCTTGGCCGCAACACAAGTGTAGGTGGTTCTTTCTCAGAAAAAGTAAGTTGGAAGTGTAGGTTTGTTCTGATGGCTCTCTCTCTCAATGAAAAGGTGGTGGAGGGGTATATATAGCATCCACACAAATTCTAATCGTTACACACAACTTGCCAATCTCTGTGGGACTGAATTGTTAAACTCGGTCGAACCGATTCAGCAAAGCTAGTGACTGTTAGGGTTTTCGGTGGGACCGACACGCAACTCGGTAGGACCGATATGGTTGGGGTTAGGGCATAACATAATCTCGGTGAGACTGATTACACAAACTCAGTGAGACCGATTTTGGTAATAAGCTAACTAGAGAGTTGGTCAGGTAAACTCGTTGGGACCGATCGCTCATTTCGGTGAGACCGAAACATTACGAAGGGGAAACAGAGAGTTTATATTGCAATCTTTGTGGGACCGATCGCTCATTTCGGTGAGACCGAAATGTTACGAAAGGAAACAGAGAGATTACAATCCCATCTCGGTGGGACCGAGATCACTATCGGTGAGACCGATTTGCCTAGGGTTTGTGGCGGTGGCTATGGCATTTGAACTCGGTGGCGCCGGATAGAAAGAATTGGTGGGGCCTAGTTTGACTTTTGGTTTAGGTCATATATGGATGTGAGAAAGTAGTTGAGGGCTTTGGAGCATATCACTAAGCACTTTGAGCAAGAGCCTCATTAAGAAACACCTCATCCCTTCTTGATAGTATTGGCTTTTCCTATAGACTCAATGTGATCTTGGATCACTAAAATAGAAAATGTAGAGTCTTGAGCTTGGATATTGAGCCAATCCTTTGTCCTTAGCATTTTCAGGGGTCCACTTTTCTCATCCATGCCATGTCAATCATTGAGCTTTCCTGAGATATTAATCTTGAAATAACATTAGTTCAATGAGCTATGTGTTGTTAGAAATTGCCAAAACCACCTAGGGATAGTTGCATTTTCAATCTCCCCCTTTTTGGTAATTGATGACAACATATAGATCAAAGCTTCGACAAATGATAATAAGAGTGAAACACATTGTCGCTTTAAGAAGTATGTGAAAAGCAAGAGCTCCCCCTAAATTTGTGCATAGTTCAAGATTTGCTTTGGACTGCAAATGCACAATGAGTTAGGAACATGGGTTACTCTTCCACGTCACATACATCTTGGTGGAGCGCTCAAAATGATAATAATGAAATACATGCACTCATCACCAAGCAAAGTGAATGATTATATATGGGGATATAAAAGGATAAAGTCTTCCAACAAGCATTAAGGTAGCATATGATCAAACACATGATCATCCAAGTATCACACAAAAGCATAAAGTATCGCAAACAAGCAAATAAACAAAGTTCAACCACCAAAAAAAAGGGAGAATAAAAATCAACACTCTCTCTCGAAGCCTATGATCTATACATTTTCTCCCCCTTTGGCAACAAGTTACCAAAAAGTTCATAAAAAATACATAGTGCTAGATCGACTCTCAGGCTTGGTCTTCAGGTGGTGGTGTAGATAACACGCCAAGGACGAAGGCATCAGTTGATGTAGATGATGCTGGTGGAGTGGTTGCTGGAGCCGGTGGCACTGAAGCTGTAGCTGGTGCAGATGAAGTTGCTCTAGTGTCTGTAACATGCACTACAACAGATCTCTGTCCTCTGGGCACTCTAGCAAAAGCATCAGTGGTAGACTTGCCCTTATTCTCCTGCACTTCATCCTGAAGTTGCTCAACAATGGACTGGATCTCAGTGACCTTCACATCTAAGTCATAGAACTTCTGCTCCATGATCCTCTCTAAGCTCTCCTGGTTTTGAGTTAGGGTAGCCAATCCCTTCTCAATCCTCAGAGTGGAGGCAATCAAGTAGCCAAGCTGATCTTGCTTGCTCTTCAGAAAATACTGAGATGCCTCATCAGTGGTTGGCATCTTTGCAGCCTTTTCAGCCCTTGCCTTCTCCCTCTTGGCTTGTGCGTGCACAGAAGATGGTTCATTTTCATCCATCACCACAATGTTGTCCTCAAAGTCTGGGTTGATGGGCATGTGTTCCTTGTCCAGGAGATATGTGCCAGTGCCCATTTTGGAGTTGATTAGCTCCTGGATCTGTGGGGCATACCCACAACTCCTCTTCTGATCCACAGCTGTTCTCTTAATGGTTTCCACAATTAGGCTCACTAGTCATCCACCCGTGCATTTGCACGGGCTAGCACTTTTAATATAAAATATGAGAAAGTGGGTACCAATTAGAAATGTTGGACAGTAATATGAATATGTTATTATTGGTTATTATTTTTATATTGATAGACAACATGGCTACAAATTCAAAAGTTGTTGCATGTATCATGTGTTCATGACATATCTAAAAAGTATATTATCAAGTGCCCCTATTGAAACATATATGTTCCCATATTTTCACTACCTTAAAACACATGCATCTTTGTTTCTTCGACAGAAGTGAAGTAGAATTTGATCATAAAACCCTTTGCTTCACTGATTAGATTTTATATGTGTACAACATTTAAGCAGAAGTCCTCCCTGGGGAACAATGGATTGCACCTAGTTTTGTTTGATCATATAAGAATATGTTTCCATAGACAACAATGGACAAAATGTAAGAATACATTTTCTATCAAAATATGTGCCATGTGAAGGCTGGCCATGTATAAGAATATGTTTTCTATGAAAATACGTGCCATTGTAGCAAATAATATTTATAAGATATTTCTATTTTCTCATACCTTTAAGAACAATAAATTCTTACTGAATTTATTTTATGATTAATAATATGGCTGGGAACTTTGTGATAGATTACTCGGATTTAAGCTGTGTGTACCAAAAAAATCTTAAAGAATTTCATTATCATTGTGCCAGGATTTTTTTAATACTTTCTATTCCTACTACACATACACATACATACACAATCACATACATAATCATGTGTTCCTATGGGATCTTTATGCCGAATGATACATCCAGATATATTTTGTTACTATAGTAAGTTAGGTGGTTCGAAGATACTTTAATATATATTTTACCTTACTTATAAGGCCAAAATAAGGATATGCTTGGACGTATTAAAATATGCAAGTAATGAGTATTAGCAATCCGCACATGTGAAGAATATCATGTGAATCCATGTAATCCATCAATTGCAAGCATGCCATGCAAAGTAGTATACCGGCCAAAAGAATAAGTATTGTTTGCATGCATAACAATAATAATCAATGCTAGAGCTGATTTAGCATGTAATCTGAACTTGCAAGACACCACTATATTGCACCTGGCAACATCGGATGCAGCCATCACACAACAGCGTATAGGAGCAGCTCGTCATGCTGGTCGGTACACGTCGTCCCTTCATGATATGAGCCGCTCCATCCAAGGTGATTTATATATGTTTGTCAAGCAAGATGCGCTCATCCACATCCTGGCAAATTAGTTAGCGAAGTAGACCGTCCTTTCCTTGCAGAAGACCGGCATATGCTCCCTTGTTCAGAGCGTTTATTAGGAGAAGTAAGCAAATCAGTAGAATTTTGATTGGATTTAAATTTTAAAAAGACTTGGAGAGATGTAAGATAGAACTGAATAGTCTTTGATCACATGGATGCCCTTTGCTTTTCAATTTTGTCGACACATTTACTATTTAAAATATTCTTGCATATGATTTTTAGGCAGGCCAACCATGAAATGTTATTTGTTGGTACTGTATATCGTAAACATGATGTGACGGACTACTCACTACTGATGATATTGATCTGTTGTCCCTGTGCTATATATATCAACAAAACTCGCCAATGAGAACTGAACCATAATTTAAGTGGCCCAGTGTGGCCAACACAATAAATCAAATCTTAGTCTGATTCCTCAAAAAATATTGTATTCCTCAAATAAATAAATAGAAAATGTCACATAACCTACTTTTAATATGATTTCATATGTTCTTAGTCTCGTGGACTATACCATTAGTATTAAGTCTTGACTCGATTCAAGTCAATCTCGACCAACTCTACTTCCGTAGTAGACAAACTTCCGCTCAAATCTTGTAGAAATATACTGAATCCGCAAAACATGTTAGATTTATTTTCTAAGCGGCATATCGAAAAAATAAGTTAGATGTATGATTGATTGCATTGTGAAAAAAGAAAAATATAAATGCAAAACCCATCTCTTACTACACTTGGTTCCATCTACTCAAAGTTCAAATAGCTCCTTTTGGCAAATGAATCATTGTGCGATAAAATAAGGAACTGTAATATTGACCGTACATGGAAAACTAAGATTGAAAGGTCGAAGAGGAGCACAATTAGGAGATCCCACATGTTTGAGTTGATCGTACATTCTAAATCAACATATCATGAGATAAAATCATGTACTGGAATATACATGCTAGATTGCTTGATAGGATCTTACCTGGCCTGCTAAATTAGCATCATGGGGTAAAATCATGTACGTATACATGATGGATAAGTTCACTTGAAAAGTGAGATTCAAAGGATGAGGTGGAACATGATTTATATACATGATGAATTGTTTTAGTTGAAAAAGTGAGATTAAAAGCATGGACAGGAACACCATCGGAAGAGTCGAGCGTACAATTGATTTGACTATAAAAAATGATAGCCACCGGCCATAGGTGGGAGAGCAGGATTATATGATAGGTGAAGGCAGCGGCCATGTAGAGGAGTCCCCGCTGATTTAACTTGGCAGCATATTTAATACATGGAGTCTTTTACGGGAAATCAGCCGGGTCGTGGATTCATTCATTTTTCTCGTTGGAGTATATATTGGGATGGACACTTTCCTTCTATTTTGGGGCTTTTAATTTTTTTATGGACCGGATCTAGGATTTCCTTTCTTTTAGACGTGAGGCTTTACTGTTTCTTTTTAAACTAACGTGAGGCTACGGATCCTTTTCTCGTTGGAGGTTTTATTCGGATGGACACTTTCCTTTTATTTTAGTGCTTTCCTTTTTTTATGGAACGGATTCAGGCATTCCTTTTTTTTCTTGAAGTGATGCTTTAATTTCTTTTTTGTAAACTAACTTGACGCTACATATCCTCGCTTTCCTTTTTTTTACGTGAGCCTTTACTTTTAGAAAAACTGACGTGAGGCTTTACTTAAAAAAAAAGGTGAGGCGTGAGGCTTTAGTTTTTATTTTGAGGGAACGGATCGAGGCATTATTTGTGTTGTATACCACTAACGTTGAACGTGTCAGATGCCTTTTTTTGTGGGACAGGACAATCTATGTTATGCGAGATTTATTTTTATCCTGAACGTAAATTCTACAATCCAACGGTGTAATTAATTTTGATGATGTGGATTAATGAGAGTACTTGAAAGGTGCCTCCAATTAGTAAATAGAAGATGACTTTGAACTTTTGAGGCACATCAAATATGTGAAGCAAGTTAATTGCATGGCCTCTGATCATCTTGTGATCACCTAACTTTGGCAGAAGAGTGTGCCTAAGGATCCAGTTGATCGTTGGCAAACCTGACAGAAGGTAATGTACTGATCCAAACTTGTGTGTCTCAAGAGCAGCATCTGGGATCTCTTTGTACATATGTGCCATGGTGTCGTGATCCTTCTTCTTCTTGGCATAGACATCCAAGTCATCTTCACTCTCCTCAGGAGCATTGATCAATTTTTCCCATTCTTCAACCGTTGACTGGTACCTCGTACCTTCAGACATCCAGACAATCCTTCCATCTGGGTAGAAATGAGCCGTGGAGTAGAACTGCATAATGAGCTCATCATTCCACTTTGTGAGCTTCTGAGCCACAAACTCATCGACTCCACATGCCTTGAAGCTATCATACACACCAGGGAAGTGATCCTCATTTTCCTCAATGAATTTCCAATCAACCCATCTCATGTCACACACTATGGGCTTCTTGTCAAGTAAGATAGTCTCATAGAAGTCCTGTTGTTCCTTTGTATGGAACCTGTAGTCCACAGCAGTCCTTCTCCTGGTGGCATATGGATCAGCCTCTCTCCATAGCCTTAAACCTAAATCCTTCCTGATTTTCATGTTCTCTGCAACTGGCTGAGCATCATTGTGATCTGGAATTTTGGGTTTCAACTTTCTTAAAACAACATAATCATCATCTTCTTCGGCAGCTTGAGGCATTGGGCCTTGTTCTTCTCCTAAACAGGGATGTTCCTGGTGCTCCTATTGGGTTTTGGCTTTGGAGCTGGAGCAACAGTCTTAGGAGCAGTCTTAGGCTTAGATGGAACAGCCCCTGCCCTTATAGCATCTCCCATAAGCTTTTGAGCTTTGGGTGCTGGTGCTGCATCCTCTTCCTCTTCCTCTTTGTCGGTGTCAAAACCGGCAGATCTCGAGTAGGGGGTCCCGAACTGTGCGTCTAAGGCGGATGGTAACAAGAGGCAGGGGACACGATGTTTACCCAGGTTCGGGCCCTCTTGATGGAGGTAATACCATACATCCTGCTTGATTGTTCTCGATGATATGAGTATTACAAGAGTTGATCTACCACGAGATGGTACAGGCTAAACCCTAGAAGCTAGCCTATGGTATGATTGTATATTGTCCTACGGACTAAACCCTCCCGTTTATATAGACACCGGAGGGGGCTAGGGTTACACAAAGTTGGTTACAAGGAAGGAGATCTACATATTCGTATTACCAAGCTTGCCTTCCACGTCAAGGAGAGTCCCATCCGGACACGGGATGAAGTCTTCAATCATGTATCTTCATAGTCCAACAGTTCGGCCAAAGGATATAGTCCGGCTGTTTGGAGACCCCCTAATCCAGGACTCCCTCAGTAGCCCCCGAACCAGGCTTCAATGACGATAAGTCCGGCGCGCAGATTGTCTTCGGTATTGCAAGGCGGGTTCTTCTCAAAATTCTGAATATCTGCTGAGTAGTGTCCGGCTCCCCGTAAATGTTGCACTTCTTGGCTTCTGTGCCCAATAAGGGCTATCTTCCACGTGTCGAGCGAATGCGAGGAGCCAGGGCATTTTTACATTCGCCACCCTAGCCATGTAAATAAACTGTCTATTAATGGGATGTGGATTCTTAGATCCAAACCACACCATCCTCCCACGGCGAGTATCCATCGGAGCGCGCTCGGAAAAATCCATTCCAACATGGTCGGCCACCGCAGCTCCTCCTCCTACTCCCGTAGCCCCAAGCCCGGTGACTGGGAGAAGTGTTCTGTGCCGCACAACCAATTAGTAGAGTTGCAAACCCAGAGATTTCTCCCTCCAGCATATATGGTCCCCTTTCCAGCCGGGCTCGCCACCTATAATGGCGGGGAGCAAGCGGAGAGCTTCCCCAATCCCTCCAAGGGGGAGCGGGTACGCCTTGTCCCTTATTTACTAAACGGACTTGGATTTCCAATCCATCCGTTCCTCCGCGGGCTCCTGGAGTTTTATGGCCTCCAGTTGCATAATTTCACCCCTGCTTCCATATTACATATCGCTGGTTATGTTGCCCTTTGTGAGTTATTTCTAGGCTGCGAGGCCCATTTCGAGCTGTGGAAGAGAGGTTGTTCTGCCTTGTGCCCCGTACACAGGAGGGGTCACTATATCAAGTGGGTGGAGCCGAAATATGGCGCATCGTCGGAACCGGATACCTGTCCGGTACCCCGAAGAAGACGTCCGAAGACTGGCCTTCGGAGTGGTTTTACATGGAGGACGTCCCCCTTCCAGATCCTATTCGGAGGGGTCTTCCCGAGTTCAACAATGCTCCTCTGAAGAAGCGCCGAAGCTGGCGCCCACGAAGCCCCCAAGAGGAAGACAACGGAGAAGTCCTTTACCTGATGGACCGGATTAAAGTGCTGGCTCAGTCAAGATTGACAATAATCGAGGTTATGTCAATATGCATAATGCGGGGGGTGCAGCCACTTCAATATCGAGGGCACCCCCTGTGGTGCTTTAACGGGGAAGATCATGCCACCTGTTGCATGCGTAAGGGACCGGACTCCGTTGCTGCTTTAGCAAAAATTATGTCCGAGTTGTTCAAGGGAGAGGAAGAGGAGTTCATCCGTATTAAGCCACGGGATGGATTCTCCATGTACAACCCTCCAAGCTGGGTGAGCCGTCATTCTTTACTCCCAACCTTCCCGCATTCTTCGTCATAAATACTCACCTTGCCATTCCATGGCAGGAACTGCAAAAAGCTGTAAGGGAGGTCAACAGCCCGCCTTCACAACCGGAGGATCCTAACCGGGCCCTTGATCCCGGACTTGAAGAGGATCCGGACATATTTGTGGAGCTGATAGACAGGACGTTCTATCAATTGAGCTGCGATGATGCCATGGTGGCAATCATAGCCGACTATCCTAGGCTACTCCCTGCATCGCAGGCAACGGAAAACCGGAGTCCCAACTTCCGAGAAGGATCCCCTTTTATGCACTTCACCTACTGTACACCTATGGTGTTTTACAGGGAAGGCCTTCGGGACGCCATGTCGAACCCACAGTGACTCACCAACAAGGGGCACCGAAGCCGGGTAGGCCAAAAAGGAAGGCGGTCAGGACTGAGACGCCGGCGCAGAGGTATGATACAAAACCTTGCTCCGTGGTTGTCGTCCTTCTTTAAAATATACCGACGTCCATGTTTCCTAATAGGAAAAACGCTCGCCAGACTATATCCGGAGAGGCTGCCGAACACGCCTCCACCAGTCGGGCTCCAGGGCCGGACATAGAGGCAAAAGCAAACACGGGGCGGACGCCAGATGATCCTCCTACGAAGGATGCGGACAGACTATCCGCTACAAATTCCGAAGTGGAGAGCGCCATGAATCACATGCGCCGCCGGGCCGTACTCCATGACGCTTATTTCTCGCAAGAGGCGTTCGATGCCTTCAACTCAGGAGACGCATACATCTGTGCTGCTCAAAATGGTCTTGCCAGAGCCACGGACCAGTATGTAAAGGATATACGGGTAGGAAAATCTAACGATTATATATATCAGTAGCCCCTGAGACTTGAAATAGTTGACACAACTGATTTAAGGATCATCAATTGTGCAGGTTCTTATAGAGAAGAATACCCGATTGTGTCAAGAGCTAGAAGAGTGCAAAGCCCAGCTACAGGCCACGGTGGCTGCATTGAAGGAGTCCGAGAAGGCCCCCTCTGGTAACAGTTGCTTCTGTTGCAAAGAGTTATAGGTACCAGATAGTATGCGGCATGCATGCAAATCTAACAGTAGATGTTGCAGATGACCCCGGAGTGAATCCGGAGGCCATGCCGGGGGATGCGCAACATGCTAATCGACAGCTAAATGCTGGCGAGCGCGTACTTACGTGGGTCAGGCAGGAGAAAGATAATCTCCAGCACGCCAATATCTGGCTGGACGTGGAACTGAAAGACGTCCGAGCCCAGCTTGCGGACTCCGTGAAGGAGAATAAGCGGCTTCGACGTGGCATTTTTAGTAAGTGCTTGAATGAACTTTTGAAGGAGTTCGGCGAAGAAGCCTGCTAACAGAGTTATGTCTGTAGGTATGCTGACGGGTCATCCCGCGGAGGAGATGCCCGGGTCTACGGCTGATCTTCTACCAGAGCTCTCACAACTGCACAAACGAGTTCGTAGGTGATGCGGGGTATTGCCCAAGCGTTGTGGCCATCCGCGTCCCTGCCAGGAGGCATGGGGGAGCTTATAGAGAAGCTCAAGGGAGCACGGCGGCGCTTCCGATTATGGAAGATATCAGCCTGTCGACAAGGTGCAAGGGAAGCCCGGGCTATGGTGAAGACGCGATATACCAAAGCTGAACCAAACCACATGGCCGAGGTCGGACTTGTGGGGCCCGATGGGAAAGAGATCCCCGTCAGTTTGGTGTATGACCAAGTAGATTTAGCCGCAAAGTATTCCCAATAGGATTGTAGGCTAGACAGCCTGTTGGATGGTATAGAAGAAGAATTTAATCAGTCTTAGTGACTGTGTACTTCAAGTGACATATATAATGTCCCTAGACGGATTGTAAATCATTTTTCATGGAGAACCTTTTTGCTTCGACCTCTGGACCCAATAGGCCGGAGTGTATCCGAATACCCACTCGGTTATGTAAAAACTGGGGTACGCATGGAAACCAGGCGTATGGGTCATAAGTGCTTGAACAGACAAGTACCCAACTAGCTATGTTATATTACATGGATAGTAAGAAACATCTTCCAGGGAGAATAGTTCCGTTAAGGGTTCCTGTCCCTGGGTACGCATGCCCTAATGTGCATGTCTGAACTGCGAAAAGAGACGCGGGCTATAAACATCTGGGGGCATGTGTCAAATTAAATAAAAGTCATATTTTGTTCACCGACTGAATATTCCCTTAAGAATGCTAGCTTTCGGCTTCACCCAGTCTGAGGTACACATCCGGCTGACCCGACAGTAACAACCGCAGAGGTGCTCCCCTTATGCCCTAGCTGAATTAACAGGAACGTAGGTGTAACACCCACGTGTCGGAGCACGACTTAGAGGCATAACCGCATTGTTGGCAATGTCGCAAGAGGGGTAATCTTTACACATCCCATGTATTGAATAAGAAAGAGGTACATAGTTGGCTTACAATCGCCACTTCACACAATAGCACAAATATAACATTACAATCATCCAGATACAATCAAGGTCCGACTACGGAACCAAAATAAAGACAACCCCAAATGCATAAGATCCCTGATCGCCCCAACTGGTCTCCACTACTCATCGTCTGGAAAGGAAACGTAGTATCGTCCTGAGTCCTCATCGAACTCCCACTTGAGCTCAGTCATATCTCCTGGAATGGTATCATCGGCACCTGCATCTGGTTTTGGAAGTAATCTGTGAGTCACGGGGACTCAACAATCTCACACCCTCACGATCAAGACTATTTAAGCTTATGGGTAGGTAAAAGGTATGAGGTGGAGTTGTAGCAAGCACTAGCATATATGGTGGCTAACATACGCAAATGAGAGCGAGAAGAGAAGGCAAGGCACTATCGAGAAACTATGATCAAGAAGTGATCCTAGAAATACTTACGTCCAAGCATAACTCGAGACCGTGTTCTCTTCCTGGACTCCGCCGAAAAGAGACCATCACGGTTACACACACTGTTGATCCATTTTAATTAAGTTAAGTTTCAGGTTTTCTACAACCGGACATTAACAAAGTCCCATCTGCCCATAACCGCAGGCACGGCTTTTGAAAGTTCAAATCCCTGCAGGGGTGTCCCAACTTAGCCCATCACAAGCTCTCACGGTGAATGATGGACATTCCTTGTCCCAGGACGGCCCGATCAGACTCGGAATCCCAGTTACAAGACATCTCGACAATGGTAAAACTAAACCAGCAAAGCCGCCCGAATGTGCCGACAAATCCCGATAGGAGCTGCACATATCTCGTTCTCAAGGCACACCGGATGAGCGCTCCATACAACTAAAACCAAACCTCGAGTTTCCCCGAGGAGGCGCTGTAAAGGGCTCTAGTTTGGGCCAACACTCAGAGGAGCACTGGCCCGGGGGGTTTAAAATAAAGATGACCCTTGAGTCCGCGGAACCCAAGGTAAAAAAAGGCAGGTGGAAAATGGTAAAACCAAGGTTGGGCCTTGCTGGAAGAGTTTTATTCAAGGCGAACTGTCAAGGGGTTCCCATTATAACCCAACCGCGTAAGAAACTCAAAATCAAGGAACATAACACCGGTATGACGGAAACTAGGGCGGCAAGAGTGGAACAAAACACCAGGCATAAGGCCGAGCCTTCCACCCTTTACCAAGTATATAGATGCATTAAGGAAAACAAGATATAATAGTGATATCCCAACAATAAACATGTTCCAACAAGGAACAAACTCCAATCTTCACCTGCAACTAGCAACGCTATAAGAGGGGCTGAGCAAAGCGGTAACATAGCCAAACAATGGTTTGCTAGGACAAGATGGGTTAGAGGTTTGACATGGCAATATGGGAGGCATGATAAATCATGTGGTAGGTATCATAGCATAGGCATAGCAATAGAGCGAGCAACTATTAAGCAAAGATAGAAGTGATTTTGAGGGTATGGTCATCTTGCCTGCAAAGTTATCCGAGTTAACGTAAGCTTGATCCTCGTAGGCGTACTCAAAGGGATCCTCGATCACGTACTCGTCTCCCGGCTCTACCCAAAGCAAGAATACAAGCAAAGGGAACCACGATCAACCACGATGCAATGCGCAAGCAACATGATGCAAAACATGGCATGATATGCGGGATGTGATATGCAATGCCTATGCATGCTTCGGGAAGGGAAGATTGAACCAGGCCTCAACTTGGAAATCCAAGAGCGTCGCTGGAAAGAAGAATTGATTTCAGTCAAAATCGATATAAAGATCACCGGAATCGGATGCACGGTTTGCAAATGGCAAGCAAAACAATAATAGCACAAAGCTGTGATTAACAGCACGATGCCATCTAAATGCATCAAGAAAAATAAGCTACCGCACTCTACCATAGCAACAAAGCACATGGAAGCACTCAAGATGCTTGACAAAAGATGAACACTGAGCTACGGCTAAATCACAAAATAGCAGGTACAAACAAGCATGGCAAAAGTGCAAAAGATATCAGGTTCACAGACTTAGTGAAATAACCAACATGTCAGGATTCAACGTCAGGAAGCAATGTTTAGAGAAAGATAACAACATGCTACAAGAACATATCATGGAAAATCAAGGCATGGCATGATACTACTCAAAGCATATAACAAAAGTCCCTTACTGACCATAAGCCAAAATGGATCAGAAAATACAATGGCAACCATGTGAACATAGCAAGTTTCGTTAATAGATTCAGACTTAGCAGAAAACTGGACATGGCAGAAACAGAGTTACGTAGGCATGTTTGCAAGCTCGATGCACTCACCACAAGGCATTGCATGACAAACTAAGCATGCCCCAGCAAGAAGACATGATAAATAAGCTAACCATGGCAAGAACACTCTCATAGCAAGCATGGATCAACTACAACAACCTCGGCAAAATTGATTAACACGTAACCAATCTGCCAGGAACATTTTATAGAAAAAGTAGAGCAAGATCGAGTCATGCTAGGTTACTCCATAATTGCAAACAAAGATATGGATGGATAGAACATAGCAATATCTCAAAATCATCCTTACTGAACATGCTCAAAAGAGGCATGGATCACTCTGTAGCAACATGAATACATGGCATAAAAATATCATCAGGGAAAATGACTTAGAAGAATTCTAAGTCCCTGAAATCAGCAACATCACAAGAGCTACTTTGCATGCTTGTGCTAGTCACCACATTGATCACAAAAATACATGGCATACACCCCTGTAACGATGGCATGGCATAGACCAAAACACATGTAGGGTTCAAGTTCATAGGAGGCACACATTAACCATGGCAAAAATGACAAATGTCCATAATCTGATAAGAGACAGACACTAACATTACATAGCACTCTTGCAACAGCATTTAGGGCATCAAGATGAACTCAAATGAACAAGGAGCAATGGAATGAAATTAAGTACACATCCAGACGAACAATTTGATATGCTACACACCCAAAACAGAGCTACGGATGCAAAGTTATGATGCGATGAAGAATGCTAAAAATATTGGGGACTTAGGGGAGAAACGAGGTCAACCCTAGGGTTCGTCTCAAATCTGGATTAGGGCACACGAATCAAAGATGAATGGAGCCATCGTCGGAGTTGAGCGAGGTGGCCGGAGAAGGTGGTGACCGGGCCGGATCTGGCTGGATCCGGCCGGGAGGCGGCGAGGCGGCGACGGTGGAGGCATGACGCGGCGGAGCTGGCGGCGATGATGGTGGACGACGAGGCAGTGGCGCGCGGCGGCCGGCGGACGTCGAGGCGGGCGGCGGAGGCCGGCGAGCGGCGCGGGGAGGCACCGGCCGAGGCGGGTGGCGACGG
>NC_041384.1:270366777-270376407 GCF_002162155.2 Triticum dicoccoides
GCGGCGGGGACGCGACCCGTGGGAGGCGGCGGCTTGGGCGTCGGGGGCCCGCGACAGGCCGAGCGGGCTGGCAGTGATGTGGGGCGCGGCTCGCCACATGGCGGTGCGCGGTTGGATGGGGGAGCGGGGCGGACGTGTCCGGCACGCGGAGGAAGGGGAAGACTAGGGTTTCGCCCGAAATTTCGGAGGGGGAGGCCTATTTATACATAGAAGGAGCTAGGAGACTCCAAATTGAGCACGGTTTTTGGCCACGCGATTGTAATCGAACGAACGAGATGATGGAGGGGGTTTAGGTGGGTTTTGGGCCACTTTGGGGAGGTGTTGGGCTGCAACACACACGAGGCCTTTACGGCTCCTCGGTTAACCGTTGGAGTATCAAACAAAGTCTAAATGGCACGAAACTTGACAGGCGGTCTACCGGTAGTAAACCAAGGCGGCTTGGCAAGTCTCGTTCCAATCCGAGAATGTTTAACACCGGCACATGAAAAAAAGCAAAAGGAGAACACCGGAGGACGTAGGAGCGCCGGAATGCAAAACAGACAACGGGGAAAATGCTCGGATGCATGAAACGAACACGTATGCAATGCGATGCACATGATGACATGATATGATATGCATTACAAGGACAAAAGGAAAACGAAGACAAAACCCAACCACGAGGGAAATATCATAACTTAGTGCCGGAAATGGCAAGAGTCGGAATACAAATATGGCAGGTTACATATGGGGCGTTACACCACTTCACCACTACGAAAGGATCTCGTCCCAAGATCTAGGACTTGAAAAACTCCGGATATTCGGAACGGAGGTGGTCCTCGCGTTCCCAGGTGGCTTCACGGTCAGAATGATGTGACCACTTCACTTTCAGGAATTTGATAGACTTGTTGCGAGTCTTGCACTCAGTTTCTTCAAGAATAGCAATGGGATGCTCATGATAAGACAGGTCTTCTTGGAGATCAATCTCTTCGAAGTTGATGGTGTGGTTAGGAGTCTTGAAACACTTGCGAAGCTGAGACACATGAAACACGTCATGCACGTTTGCAAAGTTGGATGAAAACTCAAGTTGATAGGCGAGATCGCCTCTTTTGCCAATGATCTTGAAAGGACCCACGTATCTAGGGGCAAGCTTCCCCTTGATACCGAAGCGACGAGTACCTTTCATTGGAGAGACGCGGAGGTAGACATGGTCTCCGATATCGAAAGTCAAGTCACGCTGCTTGCTATCATAGTAACTCTTCTGGCGCGATTGCGCAGCTTTGAGATTTTCACGAATGACTTTGCACATTTCTTCAGCCTCTGTGATCAAGTCATTGCCAAGAAGTTGGCGTTCACCAGTCTCTGACCAGTTAAGAGGAGTACGTCACTTTCTGCCATAGAGAATCTCGAATGGGGCCTTGCCTGAACTTGCTTGGAAGCTGTTGTTGTAGGAGAACTCGGCATATGGAAGACAATCTTCCCACTTCATACCGAAGGAAATGACACATGCCCTGAGCATATCTTCAAGAATTTGATTGACTTGCTCGACTTGGCCACTGGTTTGAGGATGAAAAGCTGTGCTGAAGCGAATGTTGGTGCCCATGGCCTTCTGAAAAGAATCCCAGAACTTAGATGTAAAGATGCTTCCACGATCTGAAGATATCAGCTGCGGAATACCATGCAGGGATACAATCCTGGAGGTATATAGCTCTGCCAACTGAGCTGCTGTGATAGATTCTTTGATATGAAGAAAATGAGCCACTTTAGTGAGCTTGTCGATGACAATGAAGATAGCATCATTGCCATGCTTGGACTTGCGAAATCCAGTCAGGAAGTCCATCTCAATATGGTCAAACTTCCATTCTGGAATGGCAAGAGGTTGGAGGAGACCAGCTGGTCGTTGGTGTTCTGCTTTCACTCTTCTGCAGACATCACATTCATTCACGAACTGAGCAATCTCGCACTTCATTCGAGTCCACCAATAGGACTGCTTGAGGTCATGCTACATCTTTGTACTTCCAGGGTGAATAGAGAGGAGTGAATTGTGAGCCTCGTTCATAATGACTTTACGAAGGTCACCCTTAGGAACAACAATGCGATCCTCGAAGAATAGAGTATCCTTGTCATCAAGAGGATAGCACTTGTACTTGGGTTGGCTCTTGGCAATCCCAATCTTCACCTTCTTCACCATAGCATCAAGAAGTTGAGCCTCACGAATCTGATCTTCCAAAGTAGGAGAGACTTGGAGGTTGGCAAGGAATCCTTGAGGAACAACTTGGAGATTAAGTTTGCAGAAAGCTTCACAAAGCTCTGGTTGGTAGGGCTTAAGAATCAAACTGTTGCAGTAAGCCTTCCTGCTCAATGCGTCAGCAATGACATTGGCCTTGCCTAGAGTATATTCAATACTCGGATTATACTCTTGAATCATTTCGACCTAACGAGTCTGCCTGACGTTGAGGTTGGGCTAAGTGAAGATGTACTTGAGACTCTTATGATCAGTGAAGATGTCCACTTTTCTTCCCAACAAGAGATGTCTCCATGTTAAAAGAGCATGGACAACTGCCGCTAACTCGAGGTCATGAGTGGGGTAGTTCTTTTCGTTGGGCTTCAACTGGCGAGAGGTATAGGCGACAACTTTCTTCTCTTGCATTAACACTGCACCGAGACCTTGAAGGGAAGCATCACAGAAAACCTTGAATGGTTTGGATTCATCAGGAGGAGTCAGAACTGGAGCTGTGACTAACTTCTCTTTGAGGGTGTTGAAAGCGATGTCACATTCAGGCGACCAGACATACTTCACATGCTTCTGGAGGAGGTTGGAAAGAGGCTTCGCGATCTTAGAGAAATTCTCAACGAACCTTTGACAATAGCTTGCGAGCCTAAGGAAGCTGCAGAGTTGCTTCACATTCTAAGGCGGTTCCCAATTCACAATTGCAGACACCTTCTCAGGATTAACAGCTATGCCCTTGGCGGAGATGATATGCCCAAGGTAGAGAACCTCATCGAGCCAAACCTCGCACTTTGAAAACTTCGCATAGAACTGATGTTCTCTGAGTTTATCCAGCACCAATCTCAAGTGCTTGGCATGATCCTCCTTGTTCTTGGAAAAGAACAAAATGTCATCAAGATGGACCAAGATGAAGTCATTTGTGTAGGGGTTGAATATGAAGTTCATCATGCGAGAGAATGTTGGAGGAGAGTTGACAAGGCCGAAAGACATGACAGTGTATTCATATGAACCATAGCTTGTTCTGAACGCTGTATTGGGGATATCTTGTTCGTGAATGTGAATCTGATGATAGCCCATACAGAGGTCAAGCTTGGAGAATACTTGAGCACCTTTGAGTTGCTCGAAAAGCTCGTTGATGTTGGGAAGTGGGTACTTGTTCTTTATGGTCTTCTTTTTCAATGGACGGTAGTTGACACAAAGTCGGTCCGTTCCATCCTTCTTCTTGACAAAAAGAACACCACAACCCCATGGAGAAGAACTTGGTCGGATGAGACCCATATGCTCTTGAATATCGAGTTGTTTCTTCAGCTCCTTCAACTCTTCAGGTCCAAGCTTGTAAGGACGTTTGCAAACAGGTTCCGTGCTAGGCTCAAGATCAATGACGAATTCAACTGGCCGGTGAGGAGGCATTCCTGGAAGCTCTTCTGGAAAGACGTCTTGATATTCACAAATGACTGGAATCCAAGATATGGCATCCAGCTCGCCCTTCTCATTGAGAGAAAACAGTCAAATGATATCATCACGAGCGGCAAAGATGATCACATCCTCAGACGAGTGTGTCAATTGAATCTGCCTGGCAGCACAATCAAGCTGAGCCTTGTGCTTAGAAAGCCAGTCCATTCCGAGAATAAGATCAATATCCGAGTCACCAAGAACAATAGGAGAATCTAGAAATTTGTAGTCGCCCAACGTGATAGTAACATCCGGGACGCAGATATTAGCTGTCATTTGCTTGCCCGCGGACACAATTGATAAAGATCTTGGCAAATGTTAATAATCACACTCATACTTTGATGCAAAAGGTTTAGAAATGAAACAATGCGATGCACCAGTATCAAAAAGGACTTTTGCAGGAACATCGTTAACAGGAAGGTTACCCATGATAACTTCTGACGAGTCCTCTGCCTGAGCTGTGTTCATCAAGTTGACCTTGGCATGCTTGGGATTATGCGTGACCACTGCGGTGCTGGCAGATCTCACAGGAGGAGGAGGCAGAAGATGCCTCTGGTTGAAGCATTTGTTTGCATAGTGACCCTTCTGCTGACACTTGTTGCACGTGACCTCTGAGAGCGGACAGTGATACGGAGCACTTGATCTTGGAGCATGAGACGAAGTCTTGTTCTGAAAGCCTGGGTTGGGTGGGTGGGAAGATCCATTGCCACCTTTGCTCTTCTACTGATAAGGCTGACGGAACGGAGGAGGAGGAGGCAACCAATACTTTTGCTTCTTAGTTGCCACTTGAGTTGAGGAAGAAGGATTTGCATCCCTGACTCTCTTATTGGAAGCATCGCACTTGAGTTGAGCAGCCTCTTGCTTTAGTGCCATATTGTAGAACTCATCGTACTTCTTTGGCTCAAAAAGCACAAGGGCTAGTTGCAGATCTTCTCTGAGGCCACCTCTGAACTGATAAATCATGCTCTTCTCGTCAGGGACGTCTTGCTTGGCGAAGCGAGCGAGCTTCTGGAACATGATATTGTACTGGTAAACAGACAAGCTGCCTTGCTTCAGATTGCGGAACTCCTCACACTTGGTCTCAACAACACTCTGAGGAATGTGGTCAGCTCTGAAGTCTTGGCGGAATTCATCCCAGGTAATCACACGACCTCCTCTGGAATCTTTGTATTGTTGATACCACTCTGCAGCTTGGTCTTTGAGTTGGAACGAGGCAAACTTGACAAAGTCCTAAGGGCTGACATTGCTGCACTCGAAATGTTGCAGATATCCATGAGCCAATCATCAGCGTCTGTGGCCTCGACACAGTTACCAAAGGTCTTTGGCTGCTTTGCGAGGAACTGGTTGAGTGTAGCAAACTGATTTTGATTGTTGCCATGGCCTTGATTTCCTTGGTTGCGCTCTTGCAAGAGTTGCATAAGCATCTGCGTGTTGGCGTTGGTAGTGGCCATCATAGCTTGACATGCCTCCGGAGGTGGAGGTGGTGGCGGCGGATCCGGATTCAGATGCATTGGAGGAGCCATCCTGAACAGGGTGACATCCGTTAGCATCTTGACAGACATATATTCAAGCCAAATCAAATGGATCAAAATTGCAACATATAGCCTTAACATACGAACAAGAATCAAAGAATGAATTCCAAATTAAATGGCCACACTTCCATAAATTGAGAAGCCACTTAGATAGAGGTAGATGAATAAAACAACAAGGTACGGACAAGAACAAATACTTGGTAAGGATTACCCAATCACGAACCAAATATCTACGGAAGAAATACTAGAGCTACATGAATTCCCACCAATGAAACTCCCAAAAATTTCCCGGTTATGCAATCAGGTGTTGGGGTTACAGGGGAGCATAATATCTCACCCAAAACTAGCAAATCCTACATCCAGCTGTATCCATCCTTCAACACATAACCAAGAAACCTTCAGAAATCATTTACCTCAACCTTCGAAAAGCATCTGTTATATGAGTTATGGCAATACTCCCGAACTCCCGCCCCTCTACTGGGTGGCATCGAGGTTATCTCACCAACAACTGCATAAAAGAGATTTTCGATGTCGGCGAAACTCAGGTATTCCAGAACTGCAACGATAAAATTGTGACGGCAACACCTCGGAGCTCAACTCCCCGGGACACTGCCACAACCCCTAAATGTCAGGAGGCACCAAGAACAATGTTCTCGTCACAAAACCATTGGAACGATTCCAAGATACCCGCGTGATCCTAAATTTTATTTTTAGTGAAATTTGAGAAGAGAAGAGTCAAAACTCTATGTCAGGATGCCTCACCAGAGCAACAAAGGGACTGAGGAGTAAAAAGAATCCTACTCTCCTATATATATAATCCTAAAAGACTCAAAACATTTTTCTAGACTCAACAACGCCAACGATTCGATCAACCAGGGGGGCTCCTAAGTCGAGGAAGGCTCTGATTACCAACTTGTAACACCCACAATGCGGCTATATCTCCCACGTGTCGGAGCATGACTTAGAGGAATAACTGCATTGTAGGCAATGTCACAAGTGGGGTAATCTTTACACATCCCATGTACTGAATAAGAAAGAGGTACATAGTTGGCTTACAATCGCCACTTCACACAATAGCATAAATATAACATTACAATCATCCAGATACAATCAAGGTCCGACTACGGAACCAAAATAAAGACAACCCCAAATGCATAAGATCCCCGATCGCCCCAACTGGGCTCCATTACTGATCGTCTGGAAAGGAAACGTAGTATCATCCTGAGTCCTCATCGAACTCCCACTTGAGCTCAGTCGTACCTCCTGGAATGGTATCATCGGCACCTGCATATGATTTTGGAAGTAATCTGTGAGTCACAGGGACTCAGCAATCTCACACCCTCGCGATCAAGACTATTTAAGCTTATGGGTAGGTAAAAGGTATGAGGTGGAGCTGCAGCAAGCACTAGCATATATGGTGGCTAACATACGCAAATGAGAGCGAGAAGAGAAGGCAAGGCACGGTCAAGAAACTATGATCAAGAAGTGATCCTAGAAATACTTGCGTCCAAGCATAAGTCGAGACCGTGTTCTCTTCCCGGACTCCGCCGAAAAGAGACAATCACGGTTACACACGCTGTTGATCCATTTCAATTAAGTTAAGTTTCAGGTTTTCTACAACCGGACATTAACAAATTCCCATCTGCCCATAACCACGGACACGGCATTCGAAAGTTCAAATCCCTGCACGGGTGTCCCAACTTAGCCCAGCACAAGCTCTCACGGTCAACGAAGGATATTCCTTCTCCCAGGACGGCCCGATCAGACTTGGAATCCCGGTTACAAGACATCTCAACAATGATAAAACTAAACCAGCAAAGCCGCCTGAATGTGCCGACAAATCCCGATAGGAGCTGCACATATCTCGTTCTCAGGGCACCCCGGATGAGCGCCCCGTACAACTAAAACTAAACCTCGAGTTTCCCCGAGGGGGCGTTGTAAAGGGCTCTAGTTTGGGCCAACACTCAGAGGAGCACTAGCCCACGGGGTTTAAAATAAATATGACCCTTGAGTCCGCAGAACCCAAGGGAAAAAGGCTAGGTGGCAAATGGTAAAATCAAGGTTGGGCCTTGCTGTAAGAGTTTTATTCAAGGCAAACTGTCAAGGGGTTCCCATTATAACCCAACCGCGTAAGGAATGCAAAATCAAGGAACATAACACCGGTATGACGGAAACTAGGGCGGCAAGAGTGGAACAAAACACTAGGCATAAGGCCGAGCCTTCCACGCTTTACCAAGTATATAGATGCATTAAGGTAAACAAGATATAATAGTGATATCCCAACAATAAACATGTTCCAAGAAGGAACAAACTCCAATCTTCACCTGCAACTAGCAATGCTATAAGAGGGGCTGAGCAAACCGATAACATAGGCAAACAACGGTTTGCTAGGACAAGATGGGTTAAAGGTTTGACATGGAGATATGGGAGACATGACAAAGCATGTGGTAGGTATCATAGCATAGGCATAGCAATAGAGCGAGTAACTAGCAAGCAAAGATAGAAGTGATTTCGAGGGTATGGTCATCTTGCCTGCAAAGTTCTCCGAGTGGACGTAAGCTTGATCCTTGTAAGCATACTCAACAGGTTCCTTAATCATGTACTCGTCTCCCGGTTCTACCCAAAGCAAGAATACAAGCAAAGGGAACCACGATCAACCACGGTGCAATGCGCAAGCAACATGATGCAAAACATGGCATGATATGCGGGATGTGATATGAAATGCATATGCATGCTTCGGAAAGGGAAGATTGAACCAGGACTCAACTTGGAAATCCAAGAGCGCCGCTGGAAAGAAGAGTTGATTTCGGTCGAAATCGATATAAAGATCACCGGAATCGGATGCACGGTTTGCAAATGGCAAGCAAAACAATAATGGCACAAAGTTGCGATTAACAGCACGATGCCATCTAAATGCACCAAGAAAAATAAGCTACTGCACTCTAACATAGCAACAAAGCACATGGCACTGATCCACTCAAGATGCTAGACAAAAGATGAACACTGAGCTATGGCTAAATCACACAATAGCAGGTTCAAACAAGCATGGCAAAAGTGCAAAAGATATCAGGTGCACAGACTTAGTGAAATAACCAACATGTCAGGATTCAACAACAGGAAGCTATGTTTAGAGCAAGATAACAACATGCTACAGGAACATATCATGGAAAAGGAAGGCATGGCATGCAACTAATCAAAGCATATAACAAAAGTCCCTTACTGACCATAAGCCAAAAGGGATCATAAAATACAATGGCAACAATGTGAACATAGCAGGTTTCGTTAACAGATTCAGACTTAGCAGAAAACTGGACATGGCAGAAACAGTTATGTAGGCATGTTTGCAAGCTCGATGCACTCACCACAAGGAATTGCATGACAAACTAAGCATACACCCAGCAAGAAGACATGATAAATAAGCTAACCATGGCAAGAACACTCTCATAGCAAGCATGGATCAACTACAACAACCTCGGCAAAATTGATTGACATGTAACCAATCTGCCAGGAACATTTTATAGCAAAAGTAGAACAAGATTGAGTCATGCTAGGGTACTCCATAATTGTAAACAAAGACATGAATAGATAGAACATAGCAATATCTCAAAATCATCCTTACCGAACATGCTCAAAAGAGGCATGGATCACTCTGTAGCAACATGAATACATGGCATAGAAATATCATCAGGGAAAATGACTTGGAAGAATTCTAAGTCCCTGAAATCAGCAACATCACGAGAGCTACTTTTCATGCTTGTGCTAGTCACCACATTAATAACAAAAATACATGGCATACACCCCTGTAAATATGGCATGGCATAGCCCAAAACACATGTAGGGCTCAAGTTTATAGGAGGCACACATTAAACATGACAAAAATGACAAATGTCCATAATTTGAGAAGAGACAGACACTAACATTATATAGCACTCTTGCAGCAGCATTTAGGGCATCAATATGAACTCAAATGAACATGGGGCAATGGAATGAAATGAAGTACACATCCAGACGAACAATTTGATATGCTACACGCCCAAAACGGAGCTACGGATGCAAAGTTATGATGCGATGAAGAATGCTAAAAATATTGGGGACTGAGGGGAGAAACGAGGTCAACCCTAGGGTTCGTCACAGATCTCGATCGGGGCACGCGAACCGAGGATGAACGGAGCCTTCGCCGGAGTTGAGCGAGGTGGCCAGAGAAGGTGGTGACCGGGCCGGATCTGTCCGGATCCGGCCAGGAGGCTGCGAGGCGGCCGCGGTGGAGGCACGACGCGGCGGAGCTGGCGGCGGCGACGGTGGATGACAAGGCAGCGGCGCGCGGTAGCCGGCGGATGTCGAGGCGGGTGGCGGAGGCCGGCGAGCGGCATGGGGAGGCGCCGGCCGAGGCGGGTGGCGGCGGAGCTGATGGGCGCGGCGGCGGGGACGCGGCCCGCGGGA
>NC_041384.1:270376944-270467380 GCF_002162155.2 Triticum dicoccoides
TGTGGGGCGCGGCTTGCCACGTGGTGGCATGCAGTTGGACGGGGGAGCGGGGCAGACGTGTCTGGCGCACGGAGGAGGGGGAAGACTAGGGTTTCGCCCGAAATTTCGGAGGGGGGGGGCTATTTATACATAGAAGGAGCTAGGAGACTCCAAGTTGAGCACGGTTTTCGGCCACGCGATCGTGATCGAACGACCGAGATGATGGAGGGGGTTTAGGTGGGTTTTGGGCCACTTTGGAGAGGTGTTGGGCTGCAACACACACGAGGCCTTTACGGCTGCTCGGTTAACCGTTGGAGTATCAAACGAAGTCCAAATGGCACGAAACTTGACAGGTGGTCTACCGGTAGTGAACCAAGGCCGCTTGGCAAGTCTCGGTCCAATCCGAGAACGTTTAAGACCCGCACATGAAAAAAGCAAAAGGGGAACATGGAGGACGTAGGAGCACCGGAATGCAAAACGTACAACGGGGAAAATGCTCGGATGCATGAAATGAACACGTATGCAATGCGACACACATGATGACATGATATGAGATGCATGACAAGGACAAAAGCAAAACGAAGACAAAACCCAACCACGAGGGAAATATCATAACTTAGTGCCGGAAATGGCAAGAGTTGGAATACAAATATGGCAGGTTACATATGGGGCGTTACAGTAAGGCATAAATACGAGAGCTAGGCAACCCATCTTGGCCAAAACTTAAGTCATATCGATGCATATAATGGCGAAAAAGGTACACACGGAAGAATAACACATGTGTGGGACGTAAAGCCCAGAAAAATAGTTATATTTAAGCTTCTGTATAAGAAGCCCCCAGGTATGATGAGCGCGGTTAGCACGTTAATATTGTGTAACCAAGACACAAGTTTAGCCTTTTAAGGCCTTGAGGAGAATAAAAAGAGAGAAAGAGAGAGAAGACAGATAATTGATATGCAAAAATTTGACGGAGGTAAGGAGACGAACATAGAGTCCGGCACTAGGCGTAGAATCTTCGGAGTCTGGCTGCATTCCATGGGTTTGGCTCGAGTTGATTGTCTGATGCATCCTGCAGACGGTACGCTCCACTGGTCAGAACTTGGTCAATAATGAAGGGACCTTCCCATTTGGGCTTGAGCTTGTTCTTTTTATTCTCCGGCAGGCGTAGAACTAGTTCGCCAACGTTATAGGTTTTGGCCCGTACTTCTTTGCTTTGATACCTTCGAGCCTGTTGCTGATAGAATGCGGAACGGGCTTTTGCCATGTCGCGCTCCTCCTCCAGGGCGTCCAAACTGTCCTGCCGATCGAGCTCGGCCTCTTTTTCTTCGTACATGCGCACTCAAGGTGAGTCATGAATTATGTCGTAGGGCAGAACCGCCTCTGCGCCGTACACCATAAAAATGGTGTGTATCTGGTAGTGCAATTCGGCGTGGTCTGCAACCCCCATAGTACGGAGTCGAGCTCCTCTACCTAGTGCGTGTTTGATTCCTTTAAGGATCGCACTAAACTGGGTTTGATGCCGCTCATGATAAGACCATTTTCTCGCTCGACTTGACCGTTTGTTTGCGGGTGATAGACAGAAGCATAATCGAGCTTGATGCCCATGTTGCTGCACCAAAGTTTTACCTCGTCGGCTGTAATGTTCATGCCGTTGTCAGTGATGATGCTGTGGGGGATGCCATAATGGTGTACAACCTCAGATATGAAGTCTATCTCCGGTCCGG
This sequence comes from Triticum dicoccoides, assembly GCF_002162155.2. Classification (NCBI taxonomy): domain Eukaryota; kingdom Viridiplantae; phylum Streptophyta; class Magnoliopsida; order Poales; family Poaceae; genus Triticum; species Triticum dicoccoides. Next base: position 270,378,648 of record NC_041384.1, read on the forward strand.
ATTCAACCGTTTGACAAGTTTGGCTTCTATTCATTTGGTGAATTTATCCACCATGACCAGTAAGTATTTTATCTTATGGGTTCCCCTTTTAAGGGGTCCAACCATATCAAGCCCCCAGACCGCAAAGGGCCAAGTAATGGGGATTGTTTGGAGAGCGGTACGCGGCATATGGCTTTGGTTTGCAAAAAGCTGGCAACCGACGCAATGTTGGACCAGATGTTGTGCATCTGCTCGGGCCGTCGGCCAATAGAAACCTGTACGGAAGGCCTTGCTTACAAGGGCCCGGGCTGCAGCGTGATGGCCGCCGAGTCCAGCATGGATTTCTGCCAAAAGCTTCCACCCTTCCTCTTCGGAGGTGCACCTTTGAAGGACTCTGGTAGTGCTTTTCTTATAAAGCTCTCCCTCGTGGACCTTGTAGGCTTTAGATCACCGCACTATACAGCGTGCCTCATTTTGGTCCTCGGGTAGTTCCTGCCTAGTTAGGTAGGCTAGGAATGGTTCTGTCCACGGGGCGATGACGACCCTTATCACGTGGGCTGAAGGTGTTATTTTGATGGCAGAGCCTCCGATTGTGTCAGAGTGTTCGGTATCTGGTGATGTGGCCGGGTCCGGACTATTTCTACCGGTGTCCCCTTCCCATACCATGGATGGCTTAAAAAGTTTTTCCAAGAAGATGTTAGGTGGGACAGGATCGCGCTTAGCGTCGATGCGGGCGAGGATATCCGCCGCTTGATTGTTTTCTGGAGCCAGATGGTGGAATTCAAGCCCCTCCAACCGAGCTGACATTTTGAGGACGGCGTTGCGATATGCCACCATTTTCGGATCATTGGCATCAAAGTCTCCATTTATTTGAGATATTGCGAGGTTCGAGTCCCCACGCACCTCCAGGCATTGAATGCCCATGGAAACTGCCATCCGGAGACCATGTAATAGCGCCTCGTATTTGACTGTGTTGTTGGAGTCTGTATATAATATTTGGAGTACGTATTGGACTGTATCTCCGGTGGGGGACGTCAGGACGACACCAGCCCCCAGACCAGCCAGCATTTTAGAGTCGTCAAAGTGCATGATCCAATTGGAGTATGCGCCGTACTCTTTAGGGAGTTCGGCTTCTGTCCATTCGGCGACGAAATCGGCCAGTACTTGCGACTTAATGGCTCGCCGTGGTCTATATGTTATGTCTAACGGGAGGATCTCAATAGCCCATTTGGCAATCTGGCCCGTGGCATCGCGGTTGTTTATTATGTCGTTGAGTGGTACTTCTGAGGCCACCGTGATTGAACACTCTTGAAAGTAGTGTCGTAATTTTCGGGATGCCATGAATACCGCGTATGCTATCTTTTGAGAATGTGGGTACCGTGATTTGCATGGAGTGAGGACAGTGGATACATAATAGACCGACTTTTGAAGTGGGAATTTATGTCTGTCCGTCTCTCGTTCGATGACGAGCACTGCGCTTACAACTTGGTGAGGTGCCGCTATATGTAATAGCATTGGTTTGCCGACATTTGGCGCGGCCAAGATTGGGTTGTTGGCTAGGATGGCTTTTATTTCTTCTAATCCAGCCGTGGTTGCGTCTGTCCACTCGAAGTGTTCAGTGCGCCGAAGAAGGCGATAAAGGGGGAGTGCCTTTTCTCCTAATCGGGAGATAAAGCGGCTTAAGGCCGCCACACATCCAGTTAACTTCTGGGTTTGCTTGAGGTCAGTTGGGATAGCCAACTGCGACAGAGCTCGGATTTTAGTCGGATTTGCTTCAATTCCTCTACTAGAGACGATAAAGCCCAGGAGCTTTCCGGCGGGTAGGCCGGAAACGCATTTTTCCGGATTGAGCTTAATGTCGTATGTTCGGAGATTGTCGAACATGAGCCTCAAGTCGTCTATCAAGGAGTCGACGTGTGTGGTTTTAACGACCACATCGTCTATGTATGCCTCCACTGTTTTGCCGATCTGCTTTTCCAGACATGTTAGAATCATGTGCTGATATGTTGCGCTGGCATTTTTGAGCCCGAAGGGCATTGTGTTAAAACGGAAGGGGCCATATGGAGTGATAAATGCCGTTGCGGCTTGATCGGACTCCTCCATCTTAATTTGGTGGTAACCGGAGTATGCGTCGAGGAAATACAATGAGTCATGTCCTGCGGTATCGTCAATAATTTGATCGATGCGAGGGAGGGGAAGGGATCCTTTGGGAAAGCCTTATTGAGGTCCTTGAAGTCGACACATAGGCGCCAGGATTTGTCCTTCTTTGGTGCCATTACCAGGTATGCTAGCCAGTTCGGATGCTTTATTTCTCTAATGAATCCGGCCTCCAGTAACTTGGCTAGCTCCTCTCCCATGGCTTGTCGCTTAGGTTTAGAGAAACACAGAAGAGTCTGCTTGACCAGCTTGAATCCTTTTAGAATGTTAAGGCTATGCTCGGCTAGCCTGCGTGGGATTCCTGGCGTATCTGAAGGATGCCAGGAGAATATGTCCCAATTCTCGCGCAGGAACTCCCGTAGTGCGGCGTCTATAGAGGGGTTTAACTGTGCCCTGATGGATGCTGTTTTTGAAGGGTCCGTTGGATGGACTTGGAATTTGACTATTTCATCCGCTAGTTTGAAAGAGGTGGACTTGGATCTTTTGTCTAGTATCACGTCGTCCCTGTCCACTGTGGAGCGCAGCGTGGTTAATTCCTCTGCCACAAGGGCTTTAGATAATGCCTCGAGGGCCAGTGCGGCTGTTTTGTTCTCGGCGCTGAGTGCTATGTCCGGATCACTAGCTAGAGTGATGATCTCATTGGGTTCGGTCATTTTGAGCTTCATGTATCCGTAATGGGGTATGGCTTGGAAGATTGTGAATGCCTCCCGCCCTAGAAGGGTGTGGTATCCGCTACTAAACGGGGCCACTTGGAATGTAATTTCTTCGGACCTACAATTCTCTGGAGTGCCGAATACCACATCTAGTGTGATTTTCCCAGCGCAACGTGCCTCCTGACTAGGGATGATTCCTCGGAAGGTCGTGCTTCTTTGGTCGATACGGTTTCTGTCTATTTCCATTTTTTGAAGAGTCTCCTCATAAATGAGGTTTAATCCGCCGCCGCCATCCATGAGCACTTTAGTGAGCCAAAAGCCGTCCACAAGTGGACTGAGGACCAAGGCGGCTGGTGCTCGGGCTGTTCGGAATTTAGGTTCGTCACTGGCATTGAAGGTGATAGCCGTGTCGCTCCATGGATTTATTGCTGCCACATGGCAGACTTCGGCAAGGCTGTGGAGTGCTTGCTTACACCTATTATTTGAGGCAAAGGTCTCAAAGACTATCAATACTATATTGTTATCCGCGGGATGGTTCTCTGAGGTGTTTTGGATGAAGAGATCCTCACTGCTCTTGGCTACCTACCGGAGTACCCAACATGCTCTAAGGCTCTATGTTGGTATGGTATCCGCTATACTATGAATTTTGCAGGGCCCATTAAGCCATCCCTCCAATACAGTTCCATGCCCTGTAGTCGGCTTTTGCTTCTTTGTAATTGAGTCAGGCAACTTATGAGAGTGCACCCTTTTAGTTCGGACTGGGGGTTTTGTCAGAGCCGGATTATCCCAAAATTTTGTTTGGGTTTTCCAGGCGCTTTCCATTGCACAGTACTTCCATACTATGGCCTCCAAGTCAGCGAAGTGTGCTATGTCACAGCGACTTATGGCGTTGAGGATTCCCTTGTCTGTGCAATTGTCGGAAAAGAACGAAATTACGTCTTCCTCGCGACAGTCCTTGACCTTGTTCATTACAAGGAGGAATCTGGCCCAATAGTGATGTACTGTCTCTTGGGGCTCTTGCCTATTGTGGGAAAGGTCGTTTGTATCTGGGTGGGTGGGTGGATTTAAGTTCAGACCTTGACCCAATCTAAGACCCCGGGGCGGGGGAGTTTCCGATCTTGAAAGTTCGGGCTCCGAGATGTTGCCCCGCAGGTTCGGCATGCAGTCTGATTCTAGGTTCAGGGTTAGGGCGATGTCCTCCCGTGGGCGGGTATCCGGCTCAGAGAGCTCGGGAATCCGGACATAGTTCGTCCTCAGGATAGAGGGAGAATCGCCGCATTGCTCCTCCGCCACCGCTATTTGATGGGTGACCAGCGGAGAGTTAATCTCCCTTTGGTCGGGTTTAAGCCCAAACCGATCGTAGTCCGTAGCGACTCCCAGAGCGGCGATGCGATCCAAGAGCTCGTTCAAAGAGGAGATCTCCATTGGATCCATCTGCTCGGTGAATTTCTAGCCGATGTGGAGGCTATTTTCGATGACCCGAGAAGTCATCGTCGGCACAGTGGCCGAGCGGGCGGTCATGACGAAGCCGCCTACTCGGAGAGTTTGGCGTACAACCAGGGCTCCCCCAGAGGTGATTTTGTCCTTGACAACGAGACGATCCATCCCTCCTTATAATGACAACACAGTGGAACTCTCAATGAAAGCACCAATGTCAGTGTCAAAACCGGCGGATCTTGGGTAGTGGGTGCCGAACTGTGCGTCTAAGGCGGATGGTAACATGAGGCAGGGGACACAATGTTTACTCAGGTTCGGGCCCTCTTGATGGAGGTAATACCCTACATCCTGCTTGATTGTTCTTGATGATATGAGTATTACAAGAGTTGATCTACCATGAGATCGTTGAGGCTAAACCCTAGAAGCTAGCCTATGGTATGATTGTATATTGTCCTACGAACTAAACCCTCCGGTTTATATAGACACCAGAGGGGGCTAGGGTTACACAAAGTCGGTTACAAGGGAGGAGATCTAGATATCCGTATTACCAAGCTTTCCTTCCACGCCAAGGAGAGTCCCATCCGGACACGGGACGAAGTCTTCAATCTTGTATCTTCATAGTCCAACAGTCCGGCCAAAGGATATAGTCCGGCTGTCCGGAGACCCCCTAATCCAGGTCTCCCTCACTCTTCTTCAGAATCATTCATTATAGAAGATCTGCCAAGCACTCTGGCAGTGGTCTTCTTGACCCTTTCCTTCATTTTCTTTTCTTCCACAACCTGCTCTTTGGGTGCAGATCCCAAAGTCTCTTGAGTGGATGTTCTGGCTTTTGACATGGGAGATCTCTTGTCAGGAACCTTTTGCTTCATTCCTGGCTTAGTGGCAGCAGCTGTGCCATATTCCTTTTTTAGGACTTTCCTCTTCGAGGTGGCCTCTTCCACATAGTCCTCATCCTCAGAATCCGAGGTTTTCTTCTTTCTAGTACTGGTGGCTGCCTTAGGCAAGTTGCTGAGTGTACTCCTGCTTCCCTCATCAAAGCTGCTAGAGGGACTAGTGCCCTCACTCATGTTCACTTGCTCCTCAGACTTGTTCTGACGGTCACTCTGATCTGACATGATGCAAACACTGACAGCAGACCCTATGAATATATTATAGATGAGGTAGATTTGATAAGCATCACAAAGTACACATGTTTTTGCAAAAGAATGAGTCAAAAACTTAGTTTTAGTTTTCCGCAGAAAGCATTTTGGATCTATCGATTTGAAAACTCGGTGATACCAAAGCAGCTTTTGGAACCTAAACTAGTGAACTCTGTCAGACCGAGTCACCGTTCGGTGGCACCGAGACTGCTAGGGTTTCACAAAGTATTGAACTCGGTCACACCGATTTTCAATTCTCGGTCAGACCGAGAATCACATGTAAAATGGCCTTAGCCAAATCGGTGGAACCGATTTCAACAACTCGGTCGGTCCGAGATGATTTCGATGGAAACCTAACCCTAAATTTTCAATCCACGACTAAACTTTGGAGTGATTTCGCTGGATAGAGTGATCTCAATCATGGCAAGATACATGGCAAAACAATATGCTAAGAATTGGAGGGGGAATAGCACAAGGATCAAGTCCATACCCTAGTGCGACGATGGACCTGCTATGGCGGCAACATCGGAGATGATTCCCGTTGACGGCGGCGGAGACCAGCGGCGGGAGGGAGCTGGCGATGAGGAGGACGATCTAGAGACCTAGGGAGGCAGAGCAGGCTGAGCGCGGGCGAAGGTATTCGGGAAATTTTCAAATTTTCGGCCACGGATATATATAGCCTGACTCTGCCGGTGTGACCGAGTGGAACAACTCGGTGGCATCGAGATTCATAACTGCAAGCAGTTACTGAAACTCGGTGTGACCGAAAAGTTCAAAGCGGTTGCACCGAGATTGAAAACCTAGATCGACTTAGTGATCTCGATATGACCGAAATGGATAAATCGGTCAGACCGAAAGACACAAAGAAGTTTTGGATTTTTATGTCTATGACGAATCGGGGACTCCAAGTGCTCCTCACACAGAGTGGTTCGAATCTGACTTGATCAAACTTTGTGATGTAGCATGAATAGAGTTTGAGACGAGAAAAGCATAGATAGCTAGAGAAGGTTCTTAGGAATTCTTGTCTATCCACTTGGCAAAAGAAAAAGGAACAAAACAATCAAAACAACAAGTGGATGTCCTTGAATGAGTAAATTATGCAACCAACATGCTCACGCAATAAAATGGCAAATGAAATATGTGGCAAAGCATGCACAACCAATTCTAGCATCTATCAAGCAATTGGCGATGACTAGGTCATCTATATATGAGTATATTGACTTAGGAGTCAAATGGGAACATTTGATCATAGGTCATACTCATCATTTAAGCTCAATTTTAGAGTAAAGCTCCCCCTAGATGTGAGATCCCCCTTAAGAGGGATGAACTAACCTTGGGTTTTGTCGATGATGACTTCATGTAGATGTTGAAGATGTGGAAGCTCAATGTTGATGTAGATCATTTGGAGCAATCCTTTGGAGTGAGTTGCACTTTCAATACCTACACGGGTTAGTCCCACAAGGAACAAACAAGGATATGCATGGACATAGAGTGATGCACACACAAGATGATGTCTATGAAAGAATTAGGTTACCTTGTCCCTTGTCTTACCAACAAGAGGGTTTGTGACTCCTTGAACTAGTGCAAGAAGTGGAAGTTGATTGCACTTGTTCTTGCCAAAATGATAAGAGTGAAATATGTTGGCGGACTCACCCTCAAGAACTCTCTAGTTCTTCTTCTTCGGGATCCACATCATCTTGATGGGAATCCTTGGAGTTGTAGTCATACTTGATGAAGTAGAACTTGATGTAGTCTTGGGAACCCACTTTACCAAGGCCTTGGGTGCTTCTTCAAATGCATCAATTTCCTCTTGAAGCTTATCCTTGCCTTTTTGCTTCTAGTCTTGTGCTGGAAGATCATCTTGAGCTTGTGTCCCTTTGAAGGAAGTAGGATCATACTTCTATTGTTGAGGAACAAACTTCGTCTTGGGGTATTGATCTTCTTCACTCAACTCCATTGGCACTGAACTTTCATTCAAAACCAACACCTTGGTTCTTCCGGTGCCTTCCTTGCTTGCGTACAATTTCCTCGAATTGCTTACTCCCGGCAAGGCTCTTGTAGACACCTTTCTCTATAATTCCATTCAATAAGCTATTTTCTTGCTCAAGTATAACTTGGCTAAGAGAATCATTAGTGGAATCAAGAGAACTACTAGAAGCAACAACATTGGATTTATCATGAATATTGTCACTACTAGAGGAAGAGTCTTTCTTGTTCTTGTTACTAGACAAGAGTAAACGTTTGGCAATGTAAGAAGAACTTTTCTTGCGAAGATCATCATTGATTGCCTTTAAGAACTCATGCTCTTGCTCAAGATTGAGCTTCTCAAAACATAATTTCTCATGAGTCCTTAAGTTCTCGATGATCTCCTAAGATAGTTTCATGAGCTAACTTAAGAGTGTTTAGTTCTTTAGTTAGAAACTCAATCTTCTCCTTATCATTGTCATTCGTTTTATCTTGATTAGCATGATTAATTGACGTTTCATCATAGTATTCATCACTAGAGTTGTCAACAAGTAGATCATCATCACCTAACAAGTCATCTTCATCACTATTGAAATCAACATACTCGGGGTGTGATACCTTTGGGCCTTTAGCCATGAAGCATCTTCCAAGTCCTTCATTTGGTGAATCAAATATGTCGTAGGAGTTGGTTGACACAAGTTCTAGACCGGCAACACCTTCATCTTGAGTATATTCGGAGTCAGAGTGATAGCTTCTCTCGGAGTGATTGTCGGAGTCGGAGCCGGATACCCATTCACCAACATGAGCTTGATGTCTTCGTTTTGTGTAGCCCCTTGATGACTTGTCCTTCCTTTCCAAATCTTTGCTTCTCCGGGATGTTCTTCGTTCATAACGATCATCTCTACTCCTCTCTCTTGATGGTGATTCTTCTCTTCTACTTCTTCTTTTTGGAGAATCTTCTCTTCTTTTGTAGGGTGTCGTACACTCATTGGAATAGTGTGCGGGTCTTCCACAATTGTAGCAATTTCACTCTCGACTAGGAGATCTTTTGTCATTGTAGGACCTTGACTTGGAACTTCTCTCTTTGCTTCTACTCTTGTAGAACTTGTTGAAGTTCTTCACCATTAGGCTCAATTCTTCATTGAAGGTTTGTTTCTCACTTGATGATGTGGGAGCTTCACATGAGGCTTTGTAAGCACCACTTGATTTGTTATGGAGCTCCTCCTTATCCTTGAGTGACATCTCATGAGCAACAATTCTTCCAATGACTTCCGTTGGCTTGAGATCTTTGTAATTGGGAATCATTTGGATCAATGTGCATATAGTATCATATTTTCTGTCCAAAGCTCTTAGGATCTTCTTGATGATGAATTTGTCGGTCATCTCTTCACTTCCTAAGCCGGCGATCTCATTTGTGATAAGAGCAAACCTAGAGTACATTTCAGCGACACCTTCACCATCCTTCATTTTGAACTTGTCAAGCTGACTTTGAAGCACATCCAACTTGGATTCCTTGACGGAGTCGGTACCTTCATGCATCTCAATCAAAATATCCCAAATTTCCTTTGCATTCTCAAGACGGCTGATTTTGTTGAATTCTTCGGGGCACAATCCGTTGAAGAGGATATCACAAGCTTGAGCATTGTATTGCAGCATCTTCAAGTCTTCCACGGTAGCTTCTCGGTTCGGTTCTCTCCCATCAAAGAATTCACCTTGCAAGCCAATACACACAATAGCCCATACGGTGGGGTTATGTCCAAGAATATGCATTTTCATCTTATGCTTCCAACTAGCAAAATTAGTACCATCAAAGTAAGGACCTCTACGGTGGTAATTTCCCTTGCTAGACGCCATACTCTCCTAGGTTGTGAAACCAAGGCTATGACTTCCAAAAGCTATGAAAATCAAGGCAAATGGAGATCAAAGCTCTGATACCACTTATAGGATCGAAAGTATGTCTAGAGGGGGGTGATTAGACTACTTGACCAAATAAAAACTTATCCTTTTCCCAATTTTAGTTCTTGGCAGATTTTAGCAACTTTGCACAAGTCAAGAAATCTTAACACAATTCAAGCAAGCATGCAAAGAGTATATGAGCAGCGGAAAGTAAAGCATGCAACTTGCAAGAATGTAAAGGGAAGGGTTTGAAGGATTCAAATGCAATAGGAGACACAGATGTTTTTGTCGTGGTCCCGATAGGTGGTGCTATCGTACATCCACGCTGATGGATACTTCAACCCACGAAGGGTAACGGTTGCGCGAGTCCACGGAGGGCTCCACCCACGAAGGGTCCATGAAGAAGCAACCTTGTCTATCCCTCCATGGCCGTCGCCCACGAAGGACTTGCCTCACTAGCGGTAGATCTTCACGAAGTAGGCGATCTCCTTGCCCTTACAAACTCCTTGGTTCAACTCGACAATCTTGTCGAAGGCTCCCAAGTGACACCTAGCCAATCTAGGAGACACCACTCTCCAAGAAGTAACAAATGGTGTGTTGATGATGAACTCCTTGCTCTTGTGCTTCAAATGATAGTCTCCCCAACGCTCAACTCTCTCTCTCACAGGATATGGATTTGGTGGAAAGAAGATTTGAGTGGAAAGCAACTTGGGGAAGGCTAGAGATTAAGATTTATATGGTAAGAATGGAATATCTTGGCCTCAACACAAGTGTAGGTGGTTCTTTCTCAGAAAAAGTAAGTTGGAAGTGTAGGTTTGTTCCGATGGCTCTCTCTCCGAATGAAGAGGTGGTGGAGGGGTATATATAGCCTCCACACAAATTCTAACCGTTACACACAAGTTGCCAATCTTAGTGGGACCGAATTGTTAAACTCGGTTGGACCGATTCAGCAAAGCTAGTGAACGTTAGGGTTTTCAGTGGGACCGACATGCAACTCGGTAGGACCGGTATGGTTAGGGTTAGGGCATAACGTGAGATCGATTACACAAACTCGGTGAGAACGATTTTGGTAATAAGCTAACCAGAGAGTTGGTCAGGTAAACTCGGTGGGACCGATCGCTCATTTCGGTGAGACCGAAATGTTACGAAGGGGAAACAGAGAGTTTAGATTGCAATCTCGGTGGGACAGATCACTCATTTCGGTGAGAACGGAATGTTAAGAAAGGAAACAGAGAGATTACAATCCCATCTCGGTGAGACCGAGATCCCTATCGGTGAGACCGATTTGCCTAGGGTTTGTGGCGGTGGCTATGACATTTGAAGTCGGTGGCGCCGGATAGAAAGAATCGGTGGGGCCGAGTTTGACTTTTGGTTTAGGTCATATGTGGATGCGAGAAAGTAGTTGAGGATTTTGGAGCATATCACTAAGCATTTTGAGCAAGAGCCTCATTGAGCAACACCTCATTCCTTCTTGATAGTATTGGCTTTTCCTATAGACTCAATGTGATCTTGGATCACTAAAATAGAAAATGTAGAGTCTTGAGCTTGGAGCTTGAGCCAATCCTTTGTCCTTAGCATTTTGACGGATCCACTTTTCTCATCCATGCCATGCCAATCATTGAGCTTTCCTGTGATATTAATCTTGAAATAGCATTAGCTCAATGAGCTATATGTTGTTAGGAATTACCAAAACCACCTATGGATAGCTGCACTTTCACACACCAGCCCTCAAGGGGTGGTGCGCCCCCCTATGGCACGAGGCCAATTGGGAGAAGGAAGAGGGGGTTCTCCCTCCCCTTTCCTTCCTCCCTTCCTGTCGGCATCCTGGGAACGGGGGTACCCAGACTTGCCTGCCTACGGCCCAGGGTGTGGCTCCACCAGCGGCCTGGTACGACCCATCTTCATCAACAACCACTCGAGACCCTCGCGAGGGGCCAAGCCTCGCAAGGCGGACGACACAAGACCTCCTCAGGGGCGGCCTCCCTAGGCTGGCTCCCGAGGGGCGAAGAGATCTATGCAAGGGGAACCTCATGAGGTTCACATGGTGTGAGCCATGATGACCAAGGCCAGGCGGGCGCTAGCGGGTGCAGAGTAGACGAGGAGTCCCGAGGCATCAGGAAAAGGTTTCCATATTGGTGGAATGAGACCAAGACTATTAGGACGACAGGACGGAGGTCACCACGGAGCCCACGACGGCGTCACCACCAGAGTCTTTGGCAGTCGAAGACCACCTTTCATTAGGATAACTTGTACTAGTTGTCCCCCTTCAAATTGGCTGTTGTGGGATCCCTCCTGCCTAATATTTGGGGAGAGGACCCGGGCCTCTGTATATAGGACTAGCCACCACCGAAGGGAGGCATATCATCTTGGACTGGATCCATTCCACCAAGGCCACCATACAAGCTCACCGAGCTCAAGAACACCTCTCCTCAGGAGGCTGTTCTTCCCTTGTACTTGTTCATCCTCAGCCTACAAGGCAATCCACCACACCTCACTAGAGTAGGGTATTACACCACAACAGTGGCCCGAACCAGTATAATTCTTGTGTCCCTTGTTCCTCAGGTTCGGCGAGCTAGGCTTTGAGATTGTGGCGAGAGCGTGAGCTAGGGGGAGAGAGATCTTCGTGTGCACCCCAATGTTTGAACCTCAAGGGTTTGCCAGAACCCGTAATCCAACATTTGGCGCGCCAGGTAGGGGTGCGCTGAAGCCTCTCTTCTGTCAGCTAATCCGCCAGCACCCCACGGTCTCGATGTCCAGCGACCCGAGGACCAACGCCGACCAGTGGGCTGCTTGGCCCATCAGGGCGGCACCATCCGCCCAAGGAGACCTCTACTCCGTGCTCTAGGCGGCCCGCACACCGCCGAACACCATGGGACACGGGCGGCGCGGACTGACTCCTTCCACCCTCACACCGCGGCGTGCGCGGGCCACCGCAAGATCCTCAAGCTACGTAGCAGCGATGGCGCCACACACCCGACAGGAACAGGCGAACATGTGAGCCGCGCCCTTGGTGGTGCGGGAGCTGCTGCGGTGCCGGCTGATGGAGAGCGGCCGCGACACGTTGCTGGACCGCGTCGCTGAGCTGTTGGACGCCGCAGCTAGGGGTACGCTGCCTTTCTGTTCCCTACATACATCTCAAGTTGTGGCCAGGTCGCATGACGGGCCTTGTCGCGCCCCGTGCTCCCAGGTGCACCAGGAGGGCTCGCCAGCGCCAGCATGACCAGCGGTGCCGGACATCCGGCCACGCCCTTGCCTCCCCCGGGTGGTGTAGGTGCGGGCATTGCTCCTCACGGTCCTAATAGAGCGCTACCCTACAGCCACCAGGGAGGCGCACTGGGCTCGGTGGCATGGGGCACAGGGCGCCTCGATGGAGGTTCCGGAGAGGCAGCTCAGGAAGCCTATGTGCCCCGCATGGTGGATCAGGTGTACACGCCAGAGGACGACCCCTGCATGTTCCTCGAGCCGCGCGGGGAAGAAGAGATGCTGGAAGCCGAGGCCTTCCATGAGCCACCCAGGAGCCTCGCCGACCCCGCCAATGACAACCATCGTAGTGTACCACTGATATCTTAGGAGCAGGCTTACGCTAACCATGGGTCGCAGGTGGATCACGCCGCAGCGGTGGACGGCGACCCCAGCGCGGCAGCCCCACTCAAGTCAGGGGCGGAAGGGGTTCGGAGCAAGGCCCTCCCTCATGTCACGCAGGACAAGACGTCGCCCGGAGGTAGGTCCTCTGTCGGGGAGGCGCCGACGAGCCCTCCCTCGACAGAGGGCCCATGGTCGCTAAGGGCGCCGCTAGCGTCCCCTTTGCCCCTTGGCATCGTCCTTGTTTTCAGACGCCCCAACGGTGGTTGAGGGTGGCGCAAGGCGGGGCCCTTGTCTAGCGATATGAAGCAAGTCTCACGCCTATGAAGTCTCCGCTCGTGACACTCTCACATAATAATGAGTGGGGCTGTACATGCCCCGGAGTCTCCGGAGAGCCGCCCTCGGGCCTCGGGGCTCCCCCCACGTCCTAGTGGAAGCACCATGCTCAGCGCTGGCCGTCGACACTATCCCCCAATGACTACGCTCACGGCCAGTGAAAGCACTAGGCTCCGCGCTATTGAGAAGACAAGAAGACTAGCTAGGTGCCGGACGCGGCCATTGGCTTTCAACCCCTTTTCTGTAGCTCGATTTACTGCCTTTTGGATTTGAACTCACAGTCGTATTTTCATTGGCAAAGCATGGGGGGCATATTTTCTCGTTCATGTTGATTTCTTGAGTTTTCTAGCTTCGTGCCTTGTTTCGAGGCCAGCGCCTACTGCCCCTCCCTTACGAGCGCCTCACGAGCCGGGGGTGGGCGTGGTATGCGCATGCATCTCATCATGATCTAACACTCGTCTCTCACAAGGCCCTCTCGGGCAGACCAGTGGGCTCCTCAGAAGCCCGAAACCTCGCGAGCCCGCAGAGGACTCCCCTTGGGAGAACTACACATCGACAACTACAAGGCCAGTTTGAGGCCCGCCTAGATTGAGGTAAGTTACTACAGCAAGCTCACGGAGGAACTTGGGAACTCACAAAAGCACGCCTTAAGTCTGGCCCAGGGAATAAAACAATAGTCTGATTACATGAGGGGCTCCCCCTCCCCAAAATGCACTTACATCTTCAGGGGCCATGCCCAAGCTTTTGCGTGTAGGTTCAGAACAAGGAGCGTGGGCTCAATCGGACATGTCGCTCGCATCATCTTCCGAATCGCTCCCGGACATGCTACTGGCGTCGTCGCCAGCGTCGTTTTCACCATCATTGACCATGTCGCCTTCATCCGCCATGACCACCACTGCGTCATCATCAGAGGCAAAAGCTCTGACCAGAGAATCCACATTATCATCCACCCAGTGCGCCAGGTTGTCCTGGATAGCTCCGGGCACTAGGGCGATGGCGGTGTCAAAGTCGAAGTTGGGGTCGGCATTCTGATGATGGCTGAAGATGCGGGAGAACGCGCGTCCAAGGAGGCCTCGGCTCTTTTCATCCACAAGCTCGTGAGCCCTATCGGCCCGGTCCTCTAGGCGCGTCATGACGTCGGTGAAGAAGCGAAGATGGCCGGCATAGTCCTCTACGTGGGGGTGAGGGGCGTGTTTGTCGCAGATGGCACCCAGCGCCTGGTTGGCCCTCACCCTGAGGGCCCGGAGCATGGGAGAATGCTCACGCAGTAATGTTTGTTGGCGGAGTGCTTCCTCCCTGCTTTGCTGCGCGAGGGACTCAGCATCAGCAACCCGCCGCTGGAGCGGGAGTAGTTCGGCGTGGGCGGAGGCCAGTTCGGCCTGGATGGAGACCAGGGCCACCACAACGGCCTTCTCACACTGTTCTGCTGCATCCAACCTTGACCGGAGGGCAGTGGTTCTGCCCTCAGCTTCAGCTTCCACAAGCTTCAGCTTCAGGTCGTATCTGCTGGCAAGATCCGCCCGAGCCTCCGCCACCCTATGATCGATCTCCTCTTAGATCCTGACTTCGCGTGCACTAGCGGCATCCTCTTCTTGGGCAACCTGGCGCTCCCTCGTCTCCAGTCGTTCAAGCTCGAGGCTACGCTCTGTGGCCTCCAGCACCAGCGCCTCCTCGCGCCTCAAGATCTCCTCTGCTTCGAAGGGCGCCCCCTTCATCGACGCCAAGGCAGCCCTACGCACCTTGACTTGCTGCTCCAAGGAGGCGTTCAGAGCCCGGAGCTCCCCTTCGCGTTGCTCTGCAGCCGCATGGCGGTGGTCAGCCTTCCTGGCCTCCTCCAAGGCTTGAGTGCAGGCCTCGCGTGAGGTGGCAAGGGATGCTCGGCCTTCAAGTTGGCGCGCTCGCGCTGGAGACACCCGAAGTCACTGGCCACCTTCAGCTGATGCCATTCGTCCGCCAACCGAAGGCTTTCGGTTTCGAGGTGGGCGTCAACATCCACAAGCTCTTCCCCGAGCCGGCTTAGTGCGCCCATCACTGGACGGAAGAGCTCGTAGTGGACTGCTCCGCGCTCGCGTGCAAGCTCAAACGCGCGGCCGGGTCCGTCATCTGTGCCAGTATGCATGTGTTGGAGAAGCTCGAAGCAGCTTGCCCGCTCCTGATAGGGGGCTGGGGGCCAGCACCTTTCTGCTCACCCTTCGGACCTCGGCGGAGGCCCGGTAGGGCTGGGCCTCGTCGCTCGGAGGTAAGGCCAGAGCTGAGGCCGCGCAGCCGTGGGCGAGGACCATTGATGGGGCTCTCGGCACACTCCCCACACCCCAGGCCAAACTGCGAAGGAGGGATGACAAGAGCGCGGGGTCAAGACGCCAGGTAGGCGCGTCTGCCTTCCCAACAGGCCTTGCACTGCATGTGGCGGGTCGACTAGAGGCACTCAGGGTCAGCAGAGGCTCGAAGCAGGCGAAGGTTGCTTCTTAGGAGACTCCATCACCCTGGCGGAAGGGGTCTTGAAGAACTATGGTCAGGAGGAGAAGCGACGCTCGAGAAATTACGAAGATAAGCTTGGAGACCCCTTCCTCTTGCGAAGTGCCGTGAAGTTCGGTCGGAGCCGGCCAAAGCCCTGGGTGCGGTCACCAAGGCCGGGCGCGGATGGTGTGACTCCTGAGGAGGCGACCTCAGGGGTGCTGGACCGCACGGAGACCTCGGTACTCGCCTCATGGCGGTTCACCAGGGCCCCGGGGGCTCTGGCCTTAGGAGCATCGGACTCCGTCTTCCCCTAGGTTGCTTCCTCAGGACGGCTCTCCAGGGTCCCAGGGGACGGCATCTCAGGAGTCCCTAGTAGTGCCGGTTCCTCAGCAGCAGCGCCGCCATCGCTCGACAGCGACCGCCCCTGCACCCGCTCCTGGGGCGGGCATTGCGCTCGCGGCAGGCAGGGGGGCCACAAAGACAGGGCTCTAGCGAGGCCCTTCAAGGCCAACTGGGCGTGGTCCCCATTCGTCAAAGAGGGGCATCTGCTTCACGGACTCCACGTTGTTCGAGCAGCAGTACAGAAGACAGCCTTCCTCCGGCAGGTTGGCTGGCATTGGGTCACTCGTCATGAGCTCGAGCACCGTGCGCCGCGCCTCAGGAGGAAGAGCCAGAGCCTGAAGCCTCATGCGGTCCCCATAGCCAGAGATGGTCCACATTTGCGAGACAGGCATTGAAGCGGAGCAATGTGACACCGGATGAACTCCTTCACCACCATGGGCACCGTCACTAGGAGGTCCTACAGCCTGGCAAGCCGGGGCCAGTCATGGGCGAGTTGCCGATCGGTGAGCTTCTCGTGCCCCCAACCGGAGCTCGGAGCAGCTAGAATCCCGGGGAGTAGCAGCAGGGGGCTGCACACGCCAACGTCCACAAACACCCACCTCTTCCTGAAGCCTCCGACGACCAGTGAGAACTCGAAGTCAATCCCCGAGACAGCCGTTGCCGTGATGGCCCGAAGGGATACACACCCTGAGCGCTGGAGTGGATCTGTCAGGTGCAGCGAGAAGAAGTGGTGAAGTAGGGCCACGGAAGGGGCAATGCCCACCATGGCTTCGCAAACGAAGGCAAAGACAACAAGGAGGATTATGGATTGGGGATCGAGATGCAGCGTTGATCTGGTAATGTGAGAGCACCGCATTGAAGAAATTGGAGAAGGGGGGAATCAAGCCTACCCAGAGGGTGTGAAGATGGATGGGAACCTCGGTGGCCGTCCTTTCAACTTCGGCGCGGGAAGCAGGCCAGGCCATCGTGGCCCCCCACTCATTGAAATTGGTGGCAAGTGCGAGGCGTACCATGCCCATCGTCTCTTGGTTGAGCACCACCGACTGTGCGATGGCGGGCTCGAAGACCAGCATCGCGGGGGCCGAGGTACGAGACTCCTTCTTTCCCTTCTTCTTCTGGCTTGGTGCCATGGCGGTGGGGGGAATTGGTGTCAGATTGGACTGCGGGAAGAGATCCGCTGCCTTTCGGAAGATGAGGGAGCGGCGGAGAGTGCTGTCTGTAAAGGAGGTGGAGCTACAAAGACAACAGTAGTTGCCTAGCCAGGAGGAAATTGAGACTGCGTGGGGAAGTGGAGGCGCCCACGTCCGTCAGTCGCGACGCGTCGATCTAGGCTGCGGGCTATTGGGGCCTGCGGAGCTCCGCACTTGACCACTGAATTCGCTGCGAAGCCAAGTACGAGTGCGCCTTGGGCCCGGGGGCTACTGTCGGCGTCCTGGGAATGGCGGTACCCAGACTTGCCTGCCTGCCGCCCAAGGCGTGGCTCCACCAGCGGCCTGGTACGACCCATCTTCATCAACAACCACTCAAGACCCTCGCGAGGGGCCAAGCCTCGCGAGGTGGACGAGACAAGACCTCCTCTGGGGCGGCCTCCCTAGGCTGGATCCTGAGGAGCGGAGAGATCTATGCAAGGGGCACCTTGCGAGGTTCGCATGACGTGATCCATGACGACCAAGGCCAGGCAGGCTCCAGCAGGCGCAGAGTACTCGTTGCCTCTTTGGTGCTAAAGGGGCAAGCGCAGGCGAGGAGTCCCGAGGCATCAGGAAAATGTTTCCATATTGGTGCAACGAGACCAAGACCAGGGGGACAACAGGACAGAGGTCACCATGGAGCCCACGACGCTGTCACCACCAGAGTCTTTGGCAGGCGAAGACCACCTTTTGTTAGGATAACTTGTACTAGTTGTCCCCCTTCAAATTGGCCATTGTGGGATCGCTTCCCGCCTAATATTTGGGAAGAGGACCCGGACCTCTATATATAGGACTAGCCACCACCGAAGGGAGGCATCTAATCTTGGAGTGGATCCATTCCAGCAAGGCCACCATACAAGCTCACCGACCTCAAGAACACCTCTCCTTAGGAGGCTGTTCCTCCCTTGTACTAGTTCATCCTCAGCCTACAAGGCAATCCACCACACCACAATGGAGTAGGGTATTACACCACAACAGTGGCCTGAACTAGTATAAACTCTTGTGCCCCTTGTTCCTCGGGTTCGGCGATCTAGGCTTTGAAATCGTGGCGAGAGCGTGATCTAGGGGGAGAGAGATCTTCGTGCGCACCCCAGTGTTCGAACCTCAAGGGTTTGCTGGAACCCGTAATCTAACACTTTCATTTTCCCTTTTCCTCTCTGGTAAAATAAGGAAGTGGGGGCACCACTTGGGAAACCCCAAGTAGGATTTGGATCCTACTTGGGGCCCCCCATGGGTGCCTCTCCTCCCCTCCAACCTATATATATGTGGGGAGGGGGGGTGTCTAGAACACAAAGCATCAATTGTTAGCCGTG
This sequence comes from Triticum dicoccoides, assembly GCF_002162155.2. Taxonomy (NCBI): domain Eukaryota; kingdom Viridiplantae; phylum Streptophyta; class Magnoliopsida; order Poales; family Poaceae; genus Triticum; species Triticum dicoccoides. The sequence continues at coordinate 270,397,091 of NC_041384.1, forward strand.
TGCAGCGCCCCCCTCCACAGTTTACAGCCCGGTGATATTCTCGTGGTGCTTAGGCGAAGCCCTGCGAGGATTACTTCACCATCACCGTCACCACGCCGTCGTGTTGACATAACTCATCTACTTCCACAACACCTTGCAGGATCAAGAAGGCGAGGGACATCATCACGTTGAACGTGTGCACAACTTAGAGGTGCCGTATGTTCGGTGCTTGCTACCTCTAGAGAACTGCGTTGGTTTTCCTTTGAAGAAGAAAGGGTGATGCAGTAAAGTAGCGTAAGTATTTCCCTCGGTTTTTGAGAACCAAGGTATCAGTCCAGTAGGAGATCACGCTCGAGTCCCACGCACCTACACAAACAAATAAGAACCTCGCAACCAACACGATAAAGGTGTTGTCAATCCCTTCACGATCACTTACGAGAGTGAGATCTGATAGATATGATAAGATAATATTTTTGGTATTTTTATGATAAAGGGAAATAAAGATGCAAAGTAAAATAAATGGCAATAGAAATAGCTAAGTGTTGGAAGATTAATATGATGGAAGATAGACCCAGGGGCCATAGGTTTCACTAGTGGCTTCTCTCAAGAGCATAAGTATTACGGTGGGTAAATGAATTACTACCGAGCAATTGATAGAATTGAGCATAGTTATGAGAATATCTAGGTATGATCATGTATATAGGCATCACGTCCGTGACAAGTAGACCGAAACGATTCTGCATCTACTACTATTACTCCACACATCGATCGCTATCCAGCATGCATCTAGAGTATTAAGTTCATAAGAACAGAGTAATGCTTTAAGTAAGATGACATGATGTAGAGGGATAAACTCATGCAATATGATATAAACCCCATCTTTTTATCCTTGATGGCAACAATACAATACGTGCCTTGCTTCCCCTGTTGTCACTGGGAAAGGACACTGCAAGATTGAACCAAAGCTACGCACTTCTCCCATTGCAAGAAAGATCAATCTAGTATGCCAAACCAAGCTGATAATTCGAAGAGACTTGCAAAGATAACCAATCATACATAAAAGAATTCATAGGAGATTCAAATATTGGTCATAGATAAACTTGATCATAAACCCACAATTCATCGGATCTCGACAAACACACCGCAAAAGAAGATTACATCGAATAGATCTCCAAGAAGATCGAGGAGAACTTTGTATTGATATCCAAAGAGAGAGAGAGAAGAAGCCACGTAGCTAATAACTATGGACCCGAAGGTCTAAGGTAAACTACTCACACATCATCGGAGAGGCTATGGTGTTGATGTAGAAGCCCTCCGTGATCAATGCCCCCTTCGGCGGAGTGCCGGAAAAGGCCCCAAGATGGGATCTCACGGGTACAGAAGGTTGCGATGGTGGAAATAGGTTTTTCGCTCCATATCTGATGTTTCCAGGGTATATGGGTATATATAGGAGGAAGAAGTACATCGGTGGAGCAACAAGGGGCCCACGAGGGTGGAGGGCACGCCTGGGGGAGGTGGGCGCGCCCCCCTGCCTCGTGCCTTCCTCGTTGATTGCTTTACGTAGACTCCAAGTCCTCTGGATCATGTTTTTTCCGAAAATCACATTCCCGAAGGTTTCATTCCGTTTGGACTCCGTTTGATATCCTTTTCCTTTGAAACACTAAAATAGGCAAAAAAACAGCAATTTGGGCTGGGCCTCCGCTTAATACGTTAGTCCCAAAAATAATATAAAAGTGTATAATAAAGCCCATTAAACATCCAAAACAGAATATAATACAACATGGAACAATAAAAAATTATAGATACGTTGGAGATGTATCAGTGCTTGATCGGTCGGAGCTAGAAGAAGTTCGACTACATCAACCGCGTTGTCAAACGCTTCCGCTTTTGGTCTACGAGGGTACGTAGACACACTCTCTCCCCCTCACTGCTATGCATCTCTTAGATATATCTTGTGTCAGCATAGATTTTTTTTTTGAAATTGCATGCTATGTTTCCCAATAGCCACCTGGTGAGCACAAGACACACCAGGGCACGCTAGGCCCCCCAGGCGCACCTTGGTGGGTTGTGCTCAGCCCAGCCCACCTTCCGTGCCCATCTTCTGGTATATAAGTCATTTTGACTTAGAAAAAAATAAGGATAGAACTTTCGGGATGAAGCGCCACCGTCTCGAGGTGGAACTTGGGTAGGAGAACTTTTATCCTCCGGTGGAGCGATTCCGCCGGGGGAACTTCCCTCTCGGAGGGGGAAATCATCGTTATCATCATTGAGGGAGTCCTGTTTAGGGGCTCCCCGGGCGTCCGGGCTATGTGACATGGTTCAGACTGATGGGCCGTGAAGATACAAGATAGAAGGCCTTCCCCATGTCCAGATGGGACTCTCCTTTGCGTGGATGGCAAGCTTAGACATTCGTATATGAAGTTTCCTTTCTCCGTAAACCGACTCTATACAACCCTAGGCCCCTCTAGTGTCTATATAAATCGGAGGGTTTAGTTCGTAGAGGCAATCATAATCATATAGGCTAGACGTCGAGGGTTTAGCCATTACAATCTCGAGGTAGATCAACTCTTGTAACCCCTATACTCATCAAAGTCAATCAAGTAGGAAGTAGAGTATTACCTCCATTAAGAGGGCCTGAACCTGGGTAAACATCATGTCCCTTGTCTCCTGTTACCTTTGATCCTTAGACGCACAGTTCGGGACCCCCTAGCCGAGATCGGACGGTTTTGACACCGACATTGTTGATTTCATTGAGAGTTCCACTGTGCCGTCAATAGAAGGCTCGATGGCTCGTTCGATCATCTACAACGATCCCCATCCAGATTTTTGTATTCGGTGGCTTCGTTCTGCGTGCCAACTCGATTGGCCACCTGTAACACCCCTGATGTAACTTTCCATAATTATAACTCCAACTCTTGCCATTTCCGGCTATGTGATATGATATTTCCTTCGTGGTTGGGTTTTGTCTTCATTTTGCATTTTGTTCATGTCATGCATTTCATCTCATGTCATCATGTGCATCTCATTTGCATTCGTGTTCATCTCATGCACCCGGTCATTTTCCCCGTTGTCCGTTTCGCAATCCGACACTCCCACAAGCACCCGTTGCACCACTCTAATCTCGTTTCGTGAGCGGGAGAAAAACGTTCTTGGAATGGGTGGAGATTTGTTGAGTGGCCTTGGTACATCACCGGTAGGCCGCCTGCCAAATTTTGCTCCTTTTGGAGGTCGTTTGATGCCCCAACGGTTAACCGGGTAACCGCAAAACCCCCTCTCTTGTTGCAGCCCAACACCCCTCCAAAACAGCCCACTAGCCCATCTAAACCCCCCTCCATACTCTCCGTCATTGGATCATGATCGTGTGGGCGAAAACCGCACCTCATTTGGACACTCATAGCTCCCTCTACCTATAAATATGCCTCCTCGTCCTTATTTTTCGGATCAAAACCCTAGCTCTCCTCTCCCCGCGCCGGCGAACACGTCCGGGTGACGCCGAACGCGTTCTCCACCACCGCCCGCACCACTCCCAAGCTGACATGTGGCAGCCGTACCCCGCCGCCCGCCACAGATGGGGTATGGAGATGCCCATCAATAGATATCAATGTGAGTGAGTAGGGATTACCATGCAACAGATGCACTAGAGCTATAAGTATATGAAAGCTCAACAAAAGAAACTAAGTGGGTGTGCATCCAACCCGCTTGCTCATGAAGACCTAGGGCATTTTGAGGAAGCCCATCATTGGAATATACAAGCCAAGTTCTATAATGAAAAATTCCCACTAGTATATGAAAGAGATATCATAGGAGACTCTCTATCATGAAGATCATGGTGCTACTTTGAAGCACAAGTGTCGAAAAAGGATAGTAGCATTGTCCCTTTTATCTTTTTCTCTCATTTTTTGGGCCTTCTCCTTTTTATGGCCTTTTTTCGTCCGAAGTCTCATCCCGACTTGTGGGGGAATCATAGTCTCCATCATCCTTTACTCACTTGGGACAATGCTCTAATAATGATGATCATCACACTTTATTTACTTACAACTCAGTACTTAGAACAAAATATGACTCTATCTGAATGCCTCTGGTGGTGTATCGGGATATGCAATGAATCAAGAGTGACATGTATAAAAATTATGAACGGTGGCTTTGCCACAAATACGATGTCAACTACATGATCACGCAAAGCAATTATGACAATGATGAAGCATGTCATGGTAAACGAAAAGGTGGTAAGTTGCATGGCAGTATATCTCGGAATGGCTATGGAAATGCCATGGTAGGTAGGTATGGTGGCTATTTTGAGGAAGGTATATGGTGGGTGTATGATACCGGCGAAAAGTGCACGGTATTAGAGAGGCTAGCAATGGTGGAAGGATGAGAGTGCGTATAATCCATGGACTCAACATTAGTCATAAAGAACTCATATACTTGTTGCAAAAATCTACAAGTTATCAAAGCAAAGTATTACGCGCATGCTCCTAGGGGTATAGATTGGTAGGAAAATACCATCGCTCGTCCCCAACCGCCACTCATAAGGAAGATAATAAATAAATAAATCATGCTCCGACTTCATCGCATAACGGTTCACCATACGTGCATGCTACGGGAATCACAAAATTTAACACAAGTATTTCTCAAATTCATAACCACCCAACTAGCATGACTCTAATATCACCATCTTCATATCTCAAAACAACTATCAAGCATCAAACTTCTCATAGTATTCAACACACTCATAAGATTTTTTTTACTAATCTTGGATGCCTATCACTTTAGGCTAATTTTTATGATTAAAGGAAATTACCATGCTGTTTTTTAGACTCTCCTAATAATATAAGTGAAGCATGAGAGAACAATAGTTTCTATAAAACAATTCCACCACCGTGCTCTAAAAGATATAGGTGAAGCACTAAAGCAAAAACTATATAGCTCAAAAGATATAAGTGAAGCACATAGAGTATTCTAATAAATTCCGAATCATGTGTGTGTCTCTCAAAAGGTGTGTATAGAAAGGATGATTGTGGTAAACTAAAATCAAAGGCTCAAATCATACAAGACGCTCCAAGCAAAACACATATCATGTGGTGAATAAAAATATAGCTCCAAGTAAAGTTACCGATGGACGAAGACGAAAGAGGGGATGCCTTCCGGGGCATCCCCAAGCTTTGGCTTTTTGGTTTCCTTAGATTACCTTAGGGTGCCATGGGCATCCCCAATATTAGGCTCTTTCCACTCCTTGTTCCATAATCCATCAAATCTTTTACCCAAAACTTGAAAACTTCACAACACAAAACTCAACAGAAAATCTCACGAGCTCCGTTAGCGAAAGAAAACAAAACACCCCTTCAAGGTACTGTATTGAACTCATTCTTTATTTATATTGTTGTTAAACCTACTGTATTCCAACTTCTCTATGGTTTATAAACTATTTTACTATCAATAGATTCATCAAAATAAGAAATCAACACACGAAAAACAGAATCTGTCAAAAACAGAACAGCCTATAGTAATCTGTAACTAATGCAAACTTCTGGAAGTAAAAAAATCTAAAATAAATTGATGGAAGTGAAGAATTTATCTATTAATCATCTTAAAAAATAATTAACTAAATATCACTTTCCAAATAAAAATGGCAGCAATTCTCGTGAGTGCTAAAGTTTCTGTTTTTTTACAGCAAGATCAAAAAGACTTTCCCCAAGTCTTCCCAACGGTTCTACTTGGGACAAACAATAATTAAACACAAAAAACACAACCAAAACAGAGGCTAGATAACTAAACAGGAGCAAAAAGCAAGGAATAAAAATAAAATTGGGTTGCCTCCCAACAAGCGCTATCGTTTAACGCCCCTATATAGGCATAAAAGCAAGGATAGATCTAGGTATTACCATCTTTGGTAGGCAATCCATAAGTGTCTCTCTTAATAGATTCATAAGGTAATTTTATTTCTAGGGAAGTGTTCCATGCCTTTCCTTAACAGAAATTGGAATTTAATATTCCCTTCCTTCATATCAATAATTGCACCAATCGTTCTAAGTAAAGGTCTACCAAGAATAATAGGACATGAAGGATTGCAATCTATGTCAAGAACAATGAAATCTACGGGCACATAGTTCCTATATGCAACAATAAGAACATCATTAATTATTCCCATAGGTTTCTTAATAGTGGAATCCGCAAGGTGCAAGTTAAGAGAACAATCATCAAATTCACGGAATCCTAGCAAATCACATAAAGTTTTCGGAATCGTGGAAACACTAGCACCCAAATCACACAAAGCATAACACTCATGATATTTAATTTTAATTTTAGTTTTATAGGGATATAAACTTCCAACCCAAGTTTTTCTTCATAAGATTGCATCAAAGCATCAACGATATGTTTAGTCAAAGCTTTATTTTGACTATAAGCATGAGGAGAATTTAGCACGGATTGCAACAAGGAAATACAATCTATCAAAGAGCAATTATCATAATTAAATTCCTTGAAATCCAAGATAGTGGGTTCATTGCTATTTAAAGTTTTAACCTCTTCAATCCCACTTTTAACAATTTTTGCATCAAGATCTAAAAACTCCGAATTTTTGGAACACCTTCTAGGTAAGGGTGGCTCATCTTCAGTCCCACCATTATCAAGATTCATATTGCAAAACAAATATTTAATAGGTGACACATCAATAACTTTTAGATCTTCATCTTTATTTTCATAGAAACTAGAAGAACACGCTTTCACAAAGCAATCTTTCTTAGCACGCATCCTAGCGGTTCTTTCTTTGCACACATCAATGGAAATTCTCATGGATTTGAGAGACTCATTGATATCGTGCTTAGGTGGAATAGATCTAAGTTCCAAAGAATCAACATTTAGAGAAATTCTACCCACGTTCCTAGCCAACTCATCAATAGTAGTAGTCCACCATGTAAATATAGAAGTCCGAGCACTTTTGCGATAGTTAGATCGATTGTATGCCCTTGTTTGATTGAATGAAGTGAATTGTTTGCTTTTGGCTCATGTGCATATGGGTAGTGTTCTCTCTTTAGACCCCCTCTATTCTTACATCTCATCTTTTCTAAACCCTCAGATGCCTCCGAGACGTGACCTCGGATTTACCTTCCCACCGGAGCTCACCCAGTTGATCCAGCAGCAGAACACATTGATGCAGTTGCTAGTCCAGAATCAGAATCAGGGGAACAACAACAACAACCCACCACCACCTGTTGATCACTTAGCCTGTTTCCTTAGGCTAAATCCACCGGTGTTTTCCAGTAGCACCGAGCCGATAGTAGAAGATGATTCGCTCCGCAAGACAGCAAAGGAGTTGGCCACAGCAGGATGCACAAATGTGGAAAGGGTGAAGTTTGCCGCACATCAGCTTGAAGGACCCGCAGCATCATGGTGGGAGAATTTCACAACCACTTTCCATGTCGACACTGTCACATGGGACCAGTTTCAGCAGGCCTTTCATACTGCCCATGTTTCAGCAGGAGCTATGGCCATGAAGAAGCGAGAGTTTTGCAACTTGCGCCAAGGAGGACGGACAGTTGGCCAGTATGTGGAGGACTTTAGTAAGTTAGCATGTTATGCCCCAGATGATGTTGCTACGGATGCCGCTAAGTAGGAGAAGTTTCTGGAAGGACTGAATGATGAGTTGAGCATGCAGTTGATGGTAGCAACCTTCAACAACTACCAGAAGTTGGTAGACAATGCTCTTATGATTGAAGGCAAGTAGCAGCAAATTGAGAATCGCAAGAGGAAGTATGGAGAAGGGAAGTACAATTCAGGATCTCAGCAGAAGCCACGTTTTACCCCTAGATCAGGAGGACATTTTCAGCATACCCATGGAGGAGGTAGCTCGCACAATCACAATGGCACCAGGAATGGTAATGGGAATGGAGGAAGCAATGGCCAGAATCGCACCAACCCATCAACCCCAGCCAAGAAGGACTTGAGCCAAGTCACTTGCTTTAAGTGTTCAAAGATAGGACATTATGCAAATGAATGTCCTGAATTACAAAATGGAAATAGCAATGGAAGCACTGGGAAGAAGCCGAACCCTTTCAACAGGGGACAAGTGAACCACGTAAACGTGGAGGAGGTTGAAGAGCATCCTGATGCCGTCATCGGTAAGTTTTTGGTTAATTCATTTACTGCACTCGTTCTTTTTGATACTGGTGCATCGCATTCATACATATCAAGGGGATTTATGGATAAGTATAACCTGCCCACCAAGGTTCTTAGAACACCTATGCTAGTAAGCTCACCAGGAGCGGAGTATATGGCCAGTCAAGGATGTTTTCAAGTGCCATTGAGTATAGGTAGGCATGTGTTTCCATCGGATTTAATGATTTTGGAATCGCAAGGATTGGATGTAATTCTGGGTATGGATTGGCTGTCGATGTACGGAGGAAACATCGATTGCGCCAGTAAGACAATTTGGCTTACCACCCCAGAAGGGAAAAGGATCAAGTATGTATCCCGTCATGTGCCAAAGAGGACTCAAGTAAATTGCTTAACAAGAGTTGTGCAGGAGGAAGTACCAGTAGTGAAGGATTTCCCTGAAGTATTTCCAAAAGAGTTGCCAGGCATGCCACCGGATAGAGATATTGAGTTTTTGATTGAGCTATTGCCAGGCACAGGGCCAATATCAAAGAGACCATACAGGATGCCTGCAAAGGATTTGGTGGAAATTAAGAAGCAGATTAAGGAGTTACTGGATAAAGGATATATTCGCCCAAGTTATTCACCTTGGGGATCGCCAGTACTTCTAGTGGAGAAGAAGGATGGATCGTTAAGGATGGTTGTTGATTATCGAGGATTGAATGAAGTAACCATCAAGAATAAGTACCCACTACCAATGATTAATGATCTGGTTGATCGATTGCAAGGAGCTAAGGTATTTTTCAAGATCGATCTGCGATCAGGATACCACCAGTTGAAGATTCGAGAACAAGATATTCCTAAGACAGCTTTTACCACCAGGTATGGGCTGTACGAGTATACCGTTATGTCATTTGGTCTGACTAACACACCTGCCTATTTTATGAACATGATGAACAAAGTGTTTATGGAGTCCTTGGATAAGTTCGTCATGGTGTTCATTGATGATATCCTGGTTTACTCGAAGAATGAAGAGGAGCATAAGGAACATTTGCGATTGGTACTTGAGAAGCTCAGAGAACATCAGTTGTATGCCAAGTTCAGAAAATGTGAGTTTTGGTTGAAGGAAGTAGGATTCCTCGGACACGTTATATCTGGAGAAGGTATAGCAGTTGATCCCACTAAAGTTGATACCGTGACCAAGTGGGAAGCACCAACCACCGCTGGAGAGATCCGGAGTTTTCTTGGACTCGCAGGATACTACCAGAGATTCATTGAGAATTTCTCAAAGATTGCGAAGCCTATGACAGAGTTATTAAAGAAGGAAACCAAGTTCATATGGATGGAGGAATGTGAGGCTAGTTTCCAGGAGTTGAAGAAACGTTTGGTTACCTCACCAGTGTTGATTTTGCCAGACCAGACCAAAGATTATGAGGTGTATTGCGACGCTTCACGTCGAGGACTTGGAGCAGTGCTTATGCAGGAAGGGAAAGTTGTTTCATATGCCTCAAGACAATTGAAGCCTCATGAGTTGAATTATGCTACGCATGATTTGGAGTTAGCAGTCGTAGTGCATGCGCTGAAAACTTGGAGACATTTTCTGATTGGAAATCATTGTGAGGTGTACATGGATCATAAGAGTTTGAAATACATCTTCACACAGAAGGAGTTAAACCTCAGACAAAGGAGATGGTTGGAGCTCATCAAGGATTATGATATGAGATTGCATTACCATCCCGGAAAGGCTATTGTAGTAGTTGACGCATTAAGCCGTAAGAGCCACGTCAATACATTAATGACGGGAGAAATACCAAGGAAGTTAGCAGAAAATCTTCGTGAGCTATGTTTGGAAATAGTCCCGAGAGGCTATGTAGCAACATTGGAGATTCAGTCAACTTTGATGGATAAAATCAGAGTAGCCCAGAAGACTGACAAGGAGATTGCCTCTATAAAGGAGAAACTGAGGAAAGGAAAGGCTAAAGGATTTCGTGAGGATGAGCACGACACCCTATGGTTTGAAGACCGTGTTTACGTGCCCAATGACCCAGAGATCAGGAAGTTGATACTGCAAGAGGCACACGATTCACCATATTCCATTCACCCAGGAAATACCAACATGTATTTGGATTTGAAGGATACTTTCTGGTGGACCGGAATAAAGAAAGATATTGCGGAGTATGTATCAGTCTGTGATGTGTGTCAGAGAGTAAAGGCAGAGCATCAGAAGCCAGCGGGATTGTTACAACCATTGCCGATACCCGAATGGAAGTGGGATAAGTTAGGCATGGATTTTATCACAGGATTACCCAGGACTCGTTCAGGCTATGACTCGATTTGGGTTGTAGTTGATCGATTGATGAAAGTAGCTCATTTCATCCCAGTAAAGACCACTTACACCAGTGCAAAGTTGGCAAAGATATACATGACCAGGATCGTATGTCTGCATGGAGTTCCGAGGAGTATCGTATCAGATAGAGGAACCCAGTTTACCTCAAAGTTCTGGAAGCGGTTGCATGAAACTTTGGGTACCAGGCTAGAGTTCAGTACAACTTTTCATCCACAGACAGATGGACAGACCGAGAGAGTCAATCAGATTTTGGAGGATATGATGAGAGCTTGTGCGCTAGATTACGGATCTAGTTGGGACGACAATTTGCCATATGCAGAGTTCTCTTACCAAACCAGTTTGAAGATGGCCCCTTTCGAAGCATTGTACGGAAGGAGGTGCAGAACACCGTTGTCGTGGGACGAAGTTGGAGACCGCCAGTTGTTTGGACCTGACTTGATTAAAGAGTCTGAACAAAAGAAGTTGATTCGCGATAGGCTCAAGGTAGCTCAGTCCAGACAGAAGAGTTATGCAGATTCTAAACGCAAGGAGACAGTTTATGAAGTCGGAGATAGAGCTTATCTTCGAGTATCTCCACTTCGAGGAACAAAGTGTTTTGGAGTTAAAGGAAAGTTAGCGCCACGATTTGTAGGACCATATCGAGTTTTGGAGCGTATGGGAGAAGTGGCCTACAAGTTGGAATTGCCCGAAGGATTGTCAGGAGTTCATGATGTGTTTCACATTTCTCAGTTGAAGAAGTGTCACACGGAGATGGCTAACATACCTTTGAGAGATACAGTGCCATTGGAAACTATTCAGTTGGATAACGATTTGACCTACGAGGAGAAACCAATTAAGATTCTCGAGTTTGCCAGCCGAGTCACTCGCAGCAAGGTTATCAAGTTTTGCAAAGTTCAGTGGAGCCACCACACGGAGGATGAAGCCACCTGGGAACGAGAGGAAGATTTTCTCAAGGACCACCCTCACCTATTTTCTAGCCAACCCAAATCTCGAGGGCGAGATTCATCTTAAGGGGGGTAGGTTTGTAACATCCCAAATTTTCAATTTGGATTGTTATACATTAGATCATCTATGCATATCATATTTTAATTTTGCATTTTGGTAGATCCTAGAAATTCTACGCAACTCAAGGACCCATGGAGAGAGTTGGGGATTTCGTTATTTTCATATTTGAGTTTTCTCAAATTTTGAGAATAGGATCATTTGATTTTGTTATTTTATCGTCAATTATTTCTATTACAAAAATATGAGAGAGGGAATAAAATGACTTTCCCAAAATAAAGAAATATTGAGGATTTAATAATAAAATCAAATAAGATTTTATTTTGGAGTTTTTCGTTATTTTATTTGAATTTAGGAAAAATGTGCATTTTTCAAAATTGCATTTAGGCCCCAAATAAATGTTCACCTTCTGCGGCTTGATTTTAGAAGCCCGGGAAAATTTATGTCGGGATTTTTGGAGTTTGTTTAGTATTTCTTTTTATTTTTCTTCCGCGCGTAATTATTTAAAAAAAACGAACCAACCTAGGGGCCGTGTCCGACCCGGACTCCCGGCATGCTAGGCTTTATAAGCCGGGGGGGAGCCCAGCCAGCCTCAGGCCACGCCCCCGAACCCTAGCCAGCGCCGCCCCGCCGCCGCCCCGCCGCCCGTCGCCGACGCCGCCTCACGCCGCCCGAGGTGCGCCTCGGTATCCATGCTAGTTTATTTTTTTATTTTTTTTTTCGAAAAACCGTCCGGTTTTCCATCGGTTTTTTTAGTTTCGGTTTTTTTAAATAGATCGGTTTTCTGATTTATTTAAATAGTGAGCGTTCGTCCATTCGTTCGTTCTAACAAACATTCTTTTTTTCTTTTTCTTGGATTAAATCCGTGATTTTTCTGATCGTGATTCCTGATCCGATTTTCTAATGAACTTTTCGCTCGTTTATCGAAATCAGGCGATTCAAGCACCTGGAGTTTCGTCTCGAAACCCTCTATCCGTTTAACCAACTTAAACAAGTTTTTGCTACTGTAAAAATTGCCTTAGATCCAGATTAGTAGAACGAAGTTGTTTTCCTTCGCCGTTTGACTTTCGTTGCTTCGTTCGATTTGATTCTTTTTGCAAACCGGAGTTCTTAAGTTGAACCTTCTGGTTAGATCTCTTATTTGACTTTTACCTGTGCATTAGATGAGTACTTATTGTATGCTTGTTTGTTTGTCTGCGATACAATACCCGGAGTGCACCGCTTGTTACTTCGAATCTCTTGGTTTCCCGGATCATCAGCAAGGCAAGTAACACTTTGATCATACCTTTCCTACTACCCAGTTTTATTGCATTAGATCAATCCTCACACATTGCATGATTAGGATCTAATTAAATTGTGGGATGGGAAGTAGTTGAGGTAGTACCTTTTACCTGTTTACTTACAAACCTTTGGGAGTTACTTCTATGTTTGCTTATTATGCCATGCTATGCTAGTAGACGTGGATTGGGTGAGTGATATCCATGACAGATGTGAGTTTGTTAATTAATGGTTTATCTAAGGTGGCAACTTAAACACACATCTGGGTGGATTGAGGCACCTGGGTATTCCAGGACTTGCCTGTTTTCTTTTGGACCGCCACCCAGGCTCAAAGGGATCATGAGACTATTCATACTAGAAACTTCTGTGTGTAGCCACAAGCTATTATGGGCTCTAGCATAGTTGATTAAGTCGTGCGAACTCTTACAGGGTAGACTAGCAGATGTAGGGGAAAGTAGGTGTAACGGTCTATCCATCGTAAGGTGCTAGCACTTCTGAAAGACTATGTCTCGGTCATCCGTCTTCTCAAACACCATGTAGTGCGAGAAACCAAACGGAGGCGATCGAGTCTTGTGGGGAAAAGTGCACAAACCTCTGCAGAGTGTAATAAACTAATCATGGTTAGCCGTGTCCCCAGTTATGGACAATCTTGAGTATCTAGTACTTGGATTATCATGTGAATCTCAACATGTTACCCTAAATTAATTTTGTTGGGCTTTGATTAATGATGATGCTTAATTGGGATTGAGAATGCTGTCAACCATTGTCAATGTTTAACAACTACCATGATAGTTAAATAAATTTATTCCTTTCCAATAGGGAAAATTGGCTTTACGCAAAACTGTAACCATAGAGCTTTCCACCAGCCAAAATTGCATACAATATAGTTGTTTCATTTCATTACTCTCTATGTGCTACCTTGCCAGCATATTCCATGTGCTGACCCGTTTCGGGCTGCGACGTTAATGTTGCAGACTTTTCAGACGACGATTAAGGAGTTTTAGGTCGTGGTTCTATACTCAGTGATGCCGTTGGAGTTGATGGACTCACTTATCTTCCAAGCCTTCCGCTGTTATCGTTATTAGATGGACTTAAGACATATTTATTGTAATAAGTTCTCTCTTGAGACACTCGATGTAATAAGTGTGTGATTGCTACTCTGTTATAAATCCTCCGAGTACTGTGTGGTGTCAGCATTACTGATCCAGGGATGACACCGGAGCACAGAGATCAGACTGTTTGAGGTCTGGTCGCTACACAAGTCATCTTTTCTCTGCCTTATAAAGGTATATTTCTTTGTTTTTATACTTCCGTAGTTTATTATTTATAGACTAGTACGCTAAAATAATTAGATTATCAATTAGTCTCTGTATTTACACATTAGACCTAAAATTCTTTTAGCCGTAACTATTTTTCTTCTTAAAACAGCTTGGCCCTAATTTCAAATAGCCATAACTTTTTACTTGTTCATCCAAATTAGATGAAACCAACACCCACTTCTTCGTTACGACCCCCTCTATCCAGTAGTCCAACTCAAACATGTTTTTGAAATTTTAAAATTTGAATAAGACCAGATTTGAATTCAAACTTCATTTGTTCGTAACTTGAGTTTCATAACTCCGTTTGAGTTGATTCTTTTTGCAAATAAAAGCTCTTGACCTAAAGTTTCTAATAAGGCCAAATACACATAATTTTGGTACTGTTAGAAATTGTTTTATGTTGCAAGAGTTATTCGCTTGGTTTTGATGTGTTCCGAATTGTTTTCTTCGATCTTTCTGATCTTTTGAGTGATTGCTTATGTGTGGTTACTATTGCTTGCTTACGATAGATTGAACAGAGTGTGACAAGTAGAATTATCAAGAGTTATGAGTGTGAATCATCTTCATCAACATTGCAGGCAAGTTCACACTTTGATCATATCCCTTTATCACCCAGTTTTTATGCATTAGTTCCAATCCTCAAACATTGCATGGTTAGGATGACATTAACATGTGGGTTGGGAAGTACTTGATGAGGTAGAACCTATTGTCCTGTTACATTCAAACCCTTGGGAGTTACTTACAAATTGCTTGTATTGCTATGCTATGCTCGTAGACGTGGTTTGGGTGAGTGAAATCCATGATAGATGTGAGATTGTTAATTAATGGTTTAACTTAAGGTGGCAACTTAAATACACATCTGGGTGGATTGAGGCACCTGGAGTACCCAGTGTTGCCTGTATTTTTGGAAATCTCGGAGTACCCATGTGATCTTCCTATGGACCGCCACCGAGGCTCAAAGGGATCATTAGATTATTCATGCTAGAAACTTCCGTCTGCAGCCACAAGCTATTATGGGCTCTAGCATAGTTGAGTAAGTTACGTGAAGCTCTCGAAGAGGTAGATCAGCAGGTAGTGGGTTATAGTTTGGTATGGTCTGCTCGAAGTAGAGAGTTAATGTTTCTGAAAGACCGTGTCTCGGTCATCCATTTCTCAAACACCATGTAGTGCGAGAAATTCAACGGAGGCGATCGAGTCTTGTGGGGAAAAGTGCGCAAACCTCTGCAGAGTGTACAAACTAATCATGGTTAGCCATGTCCCCGGTTATGGACATCTTGAGTATCTGGTTCTTGTATTATCATACTGATCTCATCACGCTACTTAAAATAATTTGTTGGGCTATTGATGTTAATTTGGGATTGAGTTGGAGGAACCTTCTCAATATTTTCAACCAACTTTGTAGTTAAATAAATTATATTCCTTTCCAGTAGGGAAAGATTGGCTTTTCGCAAAAACATTATAACCATAGAGCTTTTCCACCAGCCAAATATGCATGTAGTGATAGCCATTATTCATCATTATCCTCTGGTGCGAATTTGCCAGTACATTCAATGTACTGACCCTTTGTGGCTGCAACGTCTCATGTTGCAAGAATCTTACGACGAGTAAGTGATACGTTAGGGTTACGATTTCTACACTCAACTTTGCCGTTGGTGTTGATGGGAATCCACAACCTTGTTGTTACTTCCGCTATTTGGATTGAGGTAATAGTATTTACGTTACTTTATACATGTGATTTACCTCTGTTATAAATCCTCGAGTACTGTGTGTGTCAGCATACTGGTCCAGGGATGACACTTAAGGACAGAGACTTGACCGTCTGAGGTCGGGTCGCTACAAGTGTATCACTTTATACCCATTAATGGCTCATTATTCCGTTGGGCCGTCTCCAGCCCATGTTATCTTCGGCCTTCTCAGAGCCCATTTATTCTTGGGCTCATTTCCAGCATTCGTTTACTTATGACACGTTACTGTCATTTTCTGCTTGTGGGCCAAATTCAGCCTGTAGTTACAGTCGGCCCGTTTGTGGACAACAAGGAAATAAATAAGCAAGCAACTTACACTAGGCTATCACGGCTATTACACATATTACATCCACTAGGCATCAAAGTTCTCCACCAGTGCAAATATAGGGAACACAACAGCATATAAACATCGCAGCAAAACAAGTCCAGAACTGAAACCACTTTAGAAGAGCTCAAGAAACAATATCCTGGGTACCGATAATGCTTAGCAAGCTTATTAAGTTTCTCTTGTTTGGCGCTTAAGTCCTCCAGCGCTTGCTGTTGCACCAGAAAGTATGCATCTGAATTCTACAGGGACTTCCTCAGTCCTTCGGCTTCCTATCGCATAACATCTGATCGATGTCTTTCAACTTGAAGTTGAGACTCAAGAAGCCGAACTGATTTAGGCAATGAGTTCAAAGAGCTGGTGCCAGCAGTGGTAGCCAGTAACTCGAACACTACATCAAGACATGACTTTGGGGTTGTCTCAGTGTCTTCAATATAGTTTTTATCAACTTTCTTGGAGACAAACAGGGATGTATCACTATCTTGAACCTTATCTGCATTACTTCCTTTACCATTGCATAACAGGGTACTCTTCTCCAATATTTTATCCATGTTCTAAAAGAGAAACAAACAAACACATCTCAGGTTTACAATGTAGTATATGAAACTCATTTTGGTAAACCAGTTCAGTAGTAAGGTGGACAGGATAACAGCCTGAAACAAACATATATCTATGTAGTATGGTCACTGTATGGTCTATATCATTCTAGTTTATGTTGCCAAATCAAGATAGATACAGTTCGAATCATATCTATTTAAGACAAAGCAGCATAGACAGAATATAAGTGTGGGAAACTACACAGCAATAACAACACTTGTAATGTGCATGGCATGAGAACATAACTGTTTATTCAATTGAAACTGAAATCAACATAGAGCAGGTTACAACAGCAAACAGCCAAACACGTTGAAGAAACAGGTTTAAAACATACCTGTTGCACCATTGGAGTTTCAATTGCATCCTTCAAATTTGAAATTAGTTGGTATCAGTAAATACAATGATGCAAGAGCAAAGAAGTATGAACCATCGCTATGGAACCTGACCTGAGAACAATTATTCTTATGCTTTAAGCGTTGACTTCGGGTTCGGAGTGGTGGTCCTCATGATTTGGGCACTGCAGTTGCCTTACTAACTGCTCTTGTTTGGGTGCTCTGTGGTGGAGACGGTGTTGTGTCAACGGGAATTGGGTGTCTATCTGCTGGGGTTGGGGTTAGAAGGGGTGTAGTTGGTTCTCTGTCCAACTGGGTAGGGGTACAGTCTGCATGAGTGTGGGTTATGTATGGTGGGGCTGGTTCTTGCGTAAGTACAACCGTGGTTCTATCTGCATCAACAGGTAGCACGATCTTTTCTGAAGACAGTGTTTTTACTCCCACAGATACTGCCATCACTCCCTCCAATTGAAATGGCTGATAAACAAGAAAAGTAATTGAATGTACAGACATTGTAAGATAGACAGGTGCAATGGATAGTAGGGAAGAAAACATGGGATGAAATAATTCACATTTATGTTGTCTAAGCAAATAGAATAGCAGGACATAATTTCACATATATGATGGCTAATTAAACAGGATAGCATGACACGATTTCAGATGTATGATGGCTAACTAAACAAGATAGAATGACATACTTCAAAATATGATGACTATGTAAACAGGATGACATGATATAACTATATGATGTGTCTATTAAAGTGGTTGGCATGCCATAAATCACAAACATGCCATCGATGGAAACATGATGGCATGATATAATTCACGGATAGAATGACATAATTTAAATATGATGACTATGTAAATAGGATGAGATGATATCACTATATTATGTCTTTAGAAAATGGTTTGGCATGCCATAATTCAGATACATGCTGTCTATGTAAACATCATGGCATGCCATAATTCAAATATATGATTTATATTCTAAGGAAGTGACCAGAGGGCAATCGCATATATGATGTGTCAACTAAGGAGATGGCATTCAATATTGTGTATATGATGTAAAAACTAAGCATTGCAATACAACATATGCATTATATGAGTAATATAACCCTGCCAAGTTTGAGCATACACCTCAGGGGGATAATAGGACTGGTCATCTGCCTCTGAATCCTCCTCTGAAGAGCTATCTGTAACCAGCAAGATATCTGCTTCAGCAGGTAGCATTGTCTTCTCTGAAGACCTTGTTTTCACTCCAGATTTCTCCATCACCAATTCAAATGGCTGATGCACAGGAAGAGCAGTTGAATATACGAACATTGTCGACAAAAGCAATGAGAAATACAAAAAAAGGACAGCATGATATAATTCACATATATGACGCTTCCCTAAACAACATGGCATTGCATAATTCACATACATAATGCCTTGCAACAAGATAACATTGCATAATTCACATATATAATGTCTTGCAACAAGATGGCATTGCATAATTCACATATATGGTAATTAGACACTAAACAGGTGGCATTCGCACAAAGCATGTCTAAACTAAGCAAATGACATAGCAATGCAAGATACCATATGCACGATATGAGCAACATAACCCTGCCAAGTTAGGGCATGCACCTCGGGGGGGGGATATGACTGATCATCTATCTCTGAATCCTCCTCTGAGGAGCTATTGGTAACCAGCAAGACATGCGCTTCGTCAGATAGCATTGTCTGCTCTGTAGACCTTGTTTCCACTCTAGATTTTTCCATGACCATGCCAAATGGCTGATGCACAGGAAGAGTAATTGAATGTACTAAAATTGTTGACAAATTTAACACGCAATAAAAAAAATGATGGCATGATATAATTCACATATAAGATGACTGGCTAACCAGGGTGGCATTGCAAAATTCACATATATGATGCCTGGCTAGACAAGATGGCATTGCATGATTCACATATACGATAAAGAAACTAAATAGATGGCATTGACACAAAGCATGTCTAAACTAAGCAGATGACATCTTTAATGTATATAGTAAGCAATGCAAGGCACCATATGCATGATATTACCAACATCAACATGCCAAGTTAGAGCGAAGACCTCATGGGGTAAATAGGAGTGGTCTTCTCCTTCTGAATCCCCCTCATAACCATTATCTTTCTCTTGATTACGATCCTAAATGGGTGGAGGGGGGCTGCCTTTGCGCCCACCATGGAACGACTTCTGCATGAAATTTTATTGCCACGCAAGGCTCGTCTCTTTTGCTCTACATGATCAGTTCCATTGTGTACAATAACTGGCATGCATAGGAATAAAACATAGTGAGATTATGTAAGGAGTGCATGCACAAATCCAGAGTGATGGTAGCAAACTGTGGATAGACCCAAAACTAATGATAGCAGGCAGATAATGCTTTAGTTAAAAAATACATATAATGGCTCCTTTAATGTTTGTTTGCACCCAACATGAAACTCATAGTAGACACCGGAGATTAACCGGATAGTAGACAGATAATACTGATTGCTGCCCCAATATGTACACCACAACCATTTAAAAACTCAAGTTTCAGCATTAGTTTGGACCTGACTCGGAGTCTAATAGGTGAACACGATGATAATGTAGCATGTCATCATATTAAGTGACACATAACGTAAGCAGACACGGAAGAGTGCGACCTCTCTTGCGGACCCGTGTAGTCCTCAAGGTCATCTGCTTAGTTGATGATGGTAATGCAGTTGCCGTGGCTGCCGGTGGCGGGGAAGAAGATCTAAGGCGGCGAAAGACAGTCTGGAGAGCGGATCCCTTCTATGGTGAACCCTTCCATTATTGGAGCAGCTGAGCTGGGGTGGAACACAACGCCGCAGGAGCAGGACAAACCACACAATGTTTTCTTTGACACATATCTGTAACAAAAGTAATTGAGTATGGCTTGTTTGAATTTGAGGATTCTAACAATGCAGGGATAGGAAATAGATAGGAATAGGATAGGAATGCACGTGCAAAACAAAGAATATAAAAACACAGGATTTCTGGTAATCTTGGTGTTAGATTCACAACAATTGGAAGATCACATGATGCAAAAAAGCATGGTGAGATTAAGTCAAACCACAAGAAAATGTACGGTTATAATGCTATTATGCAACTATCTCTTAGTATTGTGCTTGATGAATAGGAATATGAAAAGGAGGAGAAGTGGAAATTAGAATTCCTACGGTTTTTTCTTTCAAGGAGACACTAAAGGAACAAATCCTACAGTTTTCCTTTGCTCCATTCCTTTGCACCAAATTCATGAAAAGTAGTACCATAGGAAACTTTCCAATTCCGATGTTTTTCATTCACTTTTCCTTTCAAGCACCGGCAATTCCAGTAGGCAGGCTTGAGCAAGGACATCCTACACTAAAAAAATGTTTTTGTGCTACTTTTATTACTTTGGACCCAGGCCACTGCCATACTAGCTCAACTCCCAAGCCCATCGACAAATGCATAGCTCAAACACGCAGAGATAAATAATGATGGCGTTCAAGAGAGTCCATCACGGATAGCTAAGTTGCCTGGTACCTCACTTCTTGTCATATAGTAGGATAAAATAATCGTATTTCCCGTTACTACAAGTGCTCAGTGGACAATATATATAACATGTAGAGTAAAAAAGAGATGCAACAAGTGTACAACCTCTTTGGCGAAGCCATGTCGACCTCAGCGTGATTGGGTTGGCCGGTGAGGATGCTCCGGCTAACTTGGCTGTCGGAGGAGGGGAAGAAGATCTTAGGCATCTGGAGATGGAGCCCGAGGTACTGCTCCGCTGTGATGGAGGGTTTCATTGTTGGAGCAGCTCTGGTGAGTTGTACGACACCGAGGCTGAAGTAGGACAAGAGAGACAATGAACAACGTTAACCTGAGTGGAATTCTAATAGCATATCCAATACATGATGTAAAATACATAAACACAAAGTGCTAGATGTAAAATACATCAGCCTCTCATCTCTGAACTTAACTGTCGAAACTGAACTTAACTGTCAATACTGAATTTTGCTGTCGAAACTGAATTTTGCTGTCGAAACTGAATGCATTAGCAAGGTGAGGTTACACGGCGGTCGACTGACTTTTTCATCTCTGGTAAGTCGATTTTGCAGCTGTTGGATACGAAATCAAGGGCCTACGGTTCATCTTCAACCTCCACCCCCCTGAGCCGGCAAACATCAGCCCCCCGCCGCCCGCGGCCGGCGGTGCGCCGCCCCGCCCGCCCCGAAAACGCTCCCCACCGCCGGTCCGCCGCCACCCCGGCCATCCATCTAGGCCCCCTCGTGCCGACCTTTTTCTCCGGTGATCCCCATGCCACCGCCCCGCCAACGCCCCGCCACCGCCGGTGACAACCGCCCCCATCCTGAATCCTAAGATAGATAGTGGGGTACCTCTCTGGCGAGCCCCCCTCCCTACTGCGGCTGGTTCTTCCTTCACCCCGGCGGCATCGGAGTGAAGTGTAGCTAAATCGGAGCAGCATCGCAAGCAAGAGCAAGAGCGAGAGCAGCAGCGCGAGCAAGAGCAATAGCAAGAGCAGACCAGGCAAGGGACCGAGAGCAAGAGCAGAGCAGCAACGCGAGCGAGAGCTAAAGCAACAGCAGGTCCTACTGATGTGGACGTCACCGCCGAGGGAGCGACGCCGTGGAGGAAGTGGCCGGCGACGCCGCCGTGGATGGAGCCGCGCCGTGTCGGCTCGGGACCGAGCGCCGACAGCACCGTTAGATCGAATCAAGAAGAAAATGCGGCGATTAGTGTACAACCTCTTTGGTGGCGCCGATTAGGCCGCAGCTTCATCCGAGGAAATGATGATGATGATGCTCTTCCGGTGGTGTAGGTGAAGATGGCGGTGTGGGAATGGAGGTGGTGCGAAAGACGAGGGGAACGTCGGGGTAGCTCCTTGGAGGTGGAGGACGGTGTGGCTGAACCGGCGGGACGATGAGATCGACGACGGATCCTCATCCGGTATGGTGGATGAGGGACGTCAAGGTGTTGCTATGGACGACGTCGTCGGGGAAGAGGCTCTGGCTGGGTGGCGGATGGAGCAGGGTGTGGGGTTTCGTCACGGGTTTTCGTGGCCTCGGTGTACGAATGGGTGGGCGGATGGGATGGCAGTGGGGAACCATGGCTTAGAGACGCTCTTGTCCAAAATGTGGGGTAAGTTACGAAAGTACCCCCACTGATTTGAGGCGGTTCTTTCGGTTCAGGGGTACCACGGGCATTTCGCGTGTCAGGATTTCACATGAGGTGGGAGTTTTCGCGCGCGTTGTAATTTCGGAATAGCAAGGCGCAGGTTGAGATGGAGGGAGTTGTCGAAGCACAACGAGACAAAGATATATCTTAAATATTTCGGGCTAACAAGGCGTGGTTGAAGAGGTGGGAGTTTCCCAGCACGATAGACAAAGACGCTAGCTTGAATTTTCGGCATAACAAGGCGTGGCTTGAAATTTCGGAAGAACAAGCTTAACGTGTACCCAAAAAAGACAGTTTGCACCTCAACACGCACAACACACACAAACACCATTTAGACTAGAGTAAGGTACACGTGCATTGCACGCGTGAGACAACCAAATTATGAATAAATACCACGTTATAGCATGCAAGATTTGAGTCATATATGCATGATGTAGATGTTCGTTTAATTCTTATAGTTCATTTCATTCAAAATCATCTAGTTTTTATAAGAAAGCTAATCTATTTTATGATTCATGGTATTGTGCGTCGTAAGACATAAAGTAAAAACAAATAATGGCAAATCATGTAGAAAAACATTTGGGCAATTCTGATACGGAAGATTCTAGAACAAATAAGAAGTGCTTGTGTTTTGATGTTTGTGCATTATGCTTAAGTTCAACCATGGAGTCTTCTAGATTATACATGTGGCGAAATCTGGTGGAATCTAGATGATATCCAACGGCCAGTAGTGCTCAAATTTGCCATCTTTGTACCATCGGATTCGCCTCATCCAACGACCATCTTTCAAAGTTAAAGTTACCCGCACACAATATAAAAAATATAAAAAATATAATATAATATATATAGGGGTATAGATATAGATATGTGATGCAAAAGCCGCCCATCATCTCCAATTAGAATAGTGTGTCCATGCACGGATGCGACGTGGCCAAATGATGTCTGCCATCGGTATCTCAAATTCAAATCAGTCTGACCTTGTTCAATGTGTATACATTACAACATGCTCGTTTCCAAACCACACCATGCAGATCTCCGTTATATTCATGCATGCATGGGTTTCAAACATCTGGATCTCTTATTCAAATATTGGAATTCAACTTTACATTGATTGTGACCTCACCTATTCAGCTATTCTTTTACACCCACACAGTAGTCTTCTCTTTATAATTGTACCACTAACCTTCTCTCGTGCATGCATGCACACACACTACCAGTCGGCATTATCCGTCGCACGCATGCAATCTTTTTCTTCAGGTCGGTCTCCAATGAAGGCACACACCAACACACATCCCCCTCTCCAACATATCGGACATTCTTTATCTCTCACACGTGCATGCACAACGATCGATGTTCCTCTATGTATGTGTGTATATAGATAGGTCTTTCATAGTTTTCCACACAAACCGATCAATCGATATATCCAGTGAGGTCTCACCCTCTTTCCCACGTCCACATCGATCAATCTATACCTCTCTATATAGGATTAACATATATAGCTAATACACCCACATTAATTATGTATCCAACGTCCCCCTCTCATCATCCATGCCTTCCGCTTCATCTCTCAAACGCGTGCACAATGGCGAAGACAGGGGGCGGTAAGGGCCCTGCCCCCTCCCCCCCTAACATCACTATATATCAAGGCTAATATGAATGTGATCATTAGACAATTGATGCTAAAAATGGTTTAACTTCATGAATTGACCCTCCTCATAAAGGATTAGCAATGCTTGCCCCCCAGCTCATTTCTTTTTCATGGCTCCGCCACTGCGCACATCAGCGCATGTGTTCGCCCTCTCTCTCTCTAAATATCGATCTCGCACTTGTGCATTCCTTCATAGTCTCCGTCCACTCGGCTCCTCGCACCATCTTCTAGCCCCCATCGGATTTTTCCACATGTACAATCTAGCAGACTCCATGGTTGAACTTAAGCATAATGCACAAACCTCAAAACAACAGTGGTTCTCTTTTGTTCTAGAATCTTCCGTATCATAACTGCCCAAAATTTTTTCTAGTTGAATTGCCATTATTTGTTTTTACTTTATGCTTTACAACGCATAATTCCATGAATCATAAAATAGATTAAGGGCTTCTTTAATTCAAAGGATTCTCAAAGGAATTTTGGAGGACTCTAATCATTAGGAATTTTTCCTATCTTGGTTGTTTGATTCGTAGGATTGTAAACCATATGAATTTTTCCATATGATTCATTTGCACTAGATTTCATAGGAAACATCCCATCCACTCAAACCTCTTTGAAAGAATTCTGTGTTTTTTCTATGCACACTCAAACACTCGTACAATCCTATAGGGTTCAAGACGACATTCCACTATAATCCCATGTTTTTCCTATTCCCGCGTTCTTATCTTTTTTATAAAAACTAATTGATTTTGAATGAGATGAACTATAAGAATTAAACAAAGGGCTACATCAGGCATATATGACTCAGAGCTTACATGCTATAGTGTGGTATTTATTCATAATTTGGTTGCAAAATCTGAAGCGTGCAATGCACGTGTACCTTACTAGTACTTCGAGTATGTGCAAAACAAGTAAATTAGAATACCAATGGCACACTACACAGTGTTTCTCTTACAGTTCATGAAGCCACATGGCACATGTGTAGGCGTTGTTGTGACCTCCTTGCGTGGATTGATCACAGTGACGTGCTGCTGGTTCCAGAAGAATGTACTCGTCCTCCCTGAGCCATACTGGCGGTACATGCACGAAGCGAAGATGTGCACGCACGCCATGCACGCACTCATTCCTCGCACGCACACGCGAGTACATGGGCGGACACAATTTTGTACCAAGATCCACCCCATGTGATAATTTGACGCGTGTAAAGTCGTTCACTTCATTGATGGTCAATTAATACGGCGCATGCAAATTGAGTGGACGTGAGGGCGGAAGAAAGACATTATTACTCCACTGCGCGCATGCAAGTAGTTAAATCGTGGGTTGCTAGTAGTACTTCCATTGGTCTCCTTCGTATTTTGTGCCAATTTTTGACAGTAACATAATATTTACGCATTTGAGCAGTGTAGTAGTACTTGAAATTTATGTTCCGCTAAACTCATCAGGAGCCGTTTCGGGCCTCGAAACCAAAGCCATCAATTAATCTTTACCTTGTTCCCATCACATTCGAAAGCCTGCTCACACCTACTAGTAGTACGTACCAAACCTGAACGTGTTCCCACTATGCAGGTATTAGTACTAGTGCTAGTCCTTAGGTTATAAAAAGGGGAACTACCTAACCGAAAATCACTCTACCTTTCCTCCTCATAAGTGCTTCTTCTTTGTCCGTCGTTGCCATGGCTGGTGAGCAGAGCTCTAGGTCGAGAACTACTCGTAACAAGGGAGCGGCAACCAAGGCTACGGAAAAAAAGAGAGGGCTCGCCGCCACGCAGAGACCTCGAAAGATCTCTCACGGGTAGGCGATGGCTCCCAGGAGCGCCCTAGCCGTGGAAGAGAACATGCCGAGCCAGCGGAGCTGGAGTTGTTATCCCTTGACGGCATGCCCGATCAGCTCAATAAGCAGAAGGAGTTCATCCATGGCTTGATGGGGTTGCTAAAGGAGAGCCTCGACGACATGCCCACTGAGCTCAATCAGCAGGGGGAGTTGGCCGCCGGCTTGGTGATGCTGCTGAAGAAGAGCATTGCCTCGGAGAAGAAGGCCACCGGCGAAATCCTGCGACTTCGGGAGGACAATGCGAAGCTCTGCCACGAGATCGACCTATTGAAGGAGAAGAACGCTGACTGGAAGAAGCTGCATGAGAATAGTAGTTCCTCGATGAAGATGCTGCAAGACCTCGCCATGGAACAGAAGGAAGAGTTGGCGAAGCTCCGCATCGAGCACCCGGTTGCTGTCAAGGTACGTAATATGGCCGTGGAACAGATGATGAAGGCTCGCGTCGAGAAATGCCGCGTCATGGACACAATGATGAAGATGGCGGAGGAGACGCGCAAGGAGATGGAGGTCGTGGAGGAGATGAAGAAGCAGTTACGACTCCGCGGCGAATTAGATCATTTGGGGTGATAATCTTCCTTCTTCTTTTGCTCCTGTGTTTCATCTTTTGCTTCGGGTGTTTCACCGCACGTGTCACGTTCTCTGCGAGGCATGAATAGAACAATGTTTTTTTGAGGGACTGAATAAAACAATGCTAACAATGAGATTACTAGCAAATTAGATCATTTTTTATCGCCATATGGCACTGGGCTGCTGTGTTTCGTGCTCCTCCCTCGCAGTACTACTCCAGTGGAAAACTTGAGTATACCGCACGGTTCTTTGCTTCTCCTCAATCAGGTCGTCTGCGCATTTATACGAGCAGTCAAATCACAAGGCTGCGCCTTCTAGCAGTAATGAACCGTCAAATCACAAAGGCCCCCGCCTCTCGTGAAACCGACCAAGCTAGACTGCCCCGTCCTCTAGCCTTTTAAAAATTGTATACTTTTGTACAGCAGTAGTATCGATGGATTGCGCCATGGAGCAAAACTTGAAATTAAAAAAAGGTGGTACATATAGAGAGCGCTCGTCGCCAAATTATGCATATAGTACTATTAAAAAGGCTAGTCACAATAATGGTGTCCAGCACAACCCACCCCTCAAATAAAACTAAGAGGGTGCTTGGATACGTTTTAGTCCCATGATTAAAAGTAGTGGGACTAAAACATGCTAGCCTCACCCATGCTTGGATCCAAATACTAAAAAGGCTAAAATCAAGTTAATGAGCATTTATTATCCTCCAAACCCTCCAATCCAGAACTCGCCTGTGTTAAAGGAGAGGAGTTAAATGAGTAGAGAGAGGATTAATCCACATTTTAGTAGGGGTACCCCTGACTAAAATTTTTTTAGTCTCAAGACTAGTTTTAGCCCCTCTTTAGTCAGGGGTGCTTGGAACTTTAGCCTCTTAAAGAGACTATTTTTAGTCAGACTAAAATAAGTCCCTTGGATCCAAGCACCCTCTAAGCATCCTGGAATTCTTTGACAAAACTAAGCACCCTGAAATTCTTTGACAACTAAACTGCTGGCTATATGATGTTGGCCATATATATTGTACGTATATAATGTGAAGAAACGAGTGCTAGTACTATACCAACTAAAATATGAAATGTAAGAAATACTAGCATGTACGTACTGAAGAGTTAAAGTAACGAGAAGAAACATAACATAGTTCTGCTGGGGGCTCAGCACAACACACCCCTCAAATTAAATTAAGCACACCTGAAATTAAACTTTGCAACTATTCCGGTAGACACTGCATTAGAACCACCATGAGCAACGACACTGCCACCTTACTCGGAGTCCTCGTCCACGTCCTCGACTTCGTCCTTGTCTCTCTTCCTCTTGGCCGATACTTCTTTGCTTGAACCGCACACTTGGCTGTTGCTCTTCATCCAACCCTTGTAGATATTGAAGCAAAGGAAGCCATATATTGTAGCGTAGTGGATGTGGTCTATATCTAGTACATTCTGCTGCCATGCATGATGATGAAACGTGTATGGAGGTTTCTCCAGTTTACCGTACGAAGGATGAACCATGGCTCCTGCCAGGGTCAGCATTGAAGGCTGACGAGCGGACACCAGCCAATTCTTCTGAAGGTCGAAGGTGTTGCCTACAACGAGGCCTATCCGATGCAGGACTTCTTTATTGTTACCAAAGTCTACAATAACGAATTTGACTAGGTTGCTCTCAAGGGAGTCCTTAAAATCCTGGCACTCAACGTCGGCATGGCATATGTGGTAGACCAAGCATAAGTCATGCACGCAAACCTGGATCACGGCGGGCTTCTTCCTCTCTTCGTCCTTTAGATCCTTCTCTCGTCCCAGGACTGTGGTGTACTCAACATCTAGCCCAGCGACCCACTCATCATCTGAGTCTTCGAACATGCGTCTGAAGCGAGAAAGGCATCCTTTCACCGTCGCGGAAGAACGGGTGTAGATGACGTCGAACTCATCGCCGGTGATGGTTCTAACCTTGTACTCATCGCCGATCGTGGAGATTTGGGACGCCATGGATTTGGAGGAGGGTTAGGATTAGTGGAACTGCCATAATGTGATTGGACGGGACGACTAGGAGCGAACCGCCGTAGTATTGAAGGACGTGCGGGGACGAGTAGGAGCAAACTGCTAGCGCGCGAATGACAGGGTAGTGGGTTTCCATTGTCCCATGATACGGGCTTCCGATAGCCCTTGGATCTGAGATCGAACGGTTGCATGGCGTGATTCTAGACCTATGGGCGAATATCCTATCCTAGAGGGTTATTCTGCAAATTTTAAGCAACTTAGCATGCGACAGTTTGATCTTAGATCCAAGGGCTGCCAGCAGCCCGTATCATGGTCGCGCCTACTAGGACCGTCGCGTCGCTCGCGCGGTCGCACCCTTGGAGATTTAACACGGTGCGTTAGGCTATCTGATGTTGGCATGTCATACATAGTCATCACTTAGTCACTCATACTACAACAAGGTTGTCTATAAGTGTATTTTTTTACTCCTCTCTATCTCTTTCTTCGTACTCAAGGAAGAAACGGTGCTAAGAGCGTGTATTTATTGCATTTGCTAAGGAGTGACCTCTTCCAATGAAATGGTGTTGCTAAGTTTGCTTCATTTAATTAGCTATAGACTCAAAATTGTCTTTTCACCTAGGTACACGTGCTTACCACCGTTTCTTCCTTGGGTCACCAAACTAGTCTCTCTCTTATTGATTAACTTGCCACATCAGACTTTATGCTTATGTGGCAAGCTTAAGCACCTGTAGGAAAAAGTGGAGAAGTGGGCTCTCATGCAAGAGCCAGCCTCTACTACATGGTGGACATTGGGAGAGGCACCTGTATGGAGGTGGTCAGGAATCTGGGAGACTCACGCCGGTCGTAGTGCCGCAGTTAAAATGATAATGGCAAGTCAAATCAAGGGCCCCACCTGTCCAGCAGTAACTCACTGTCAAATCACACAACCCTACGTTTGCAGCACCCTACTCCCTCGTCTTCTCGCGTCTCTGTCGAACCGACTAGGCGGAACTGCCCTGCCGCCTACCGTGCAGGAAAAGCCCCGCCCTCGACTTTTAAATAGTATACAGTTTACTAATTTTTGTATCTATGGATTGCACCCGCGCCATGGAGCAAATCGTCTAGAAAATGGAGGAGAGACGGTGGCCTTGCAATAGAGAAGAGGGAGAGGCGAGACGGTGGTTTTGGAATGGAGATGATGGAGAGGAGAGGAGGTGGTTTTGCAATGGAGAAGAGGGAGAGGAGCGTGCGGCAGCGATTTATGATTGGACGAGAGGGCCGGCGCGCTCTGACTGGATCAAAATCAAAATCAATTTGGTGACATGCATTCACATTTTGCTTGTCAAATACAGTACACGGTCAAACTTTGACCCGAAATACGCGAAACAACAAAAAATACTTCCAAGACCAGCGCCGCTCTTCCGCTCTTCTCCTCTTAAACCACCGCCGCTCCTCTCCTGTTCCAATCTAAATGTAGTACCCTCCTCTCCTCTTCCATTTCAAAACCACCACCCCTCCTCTCCTGTTCTAGTCCAAAACCAGCGTCGCTCCTCTCCCGTTCTAATCCAAAACTAGTGCTGCTCCTCTCCTCTTCCATTCAAAAACCACCGCCGGCCAGTGAAGGTGCTGTGGAGAAGTAGATCGATGGAGGAGTACAACCGATACGTGAGGATAGCAGACGGCGACCCTGTGAAGCTAGATAGGATGTTGGAGATACAGTCTTGGTTTGACAACAAGGACCAACTAGCAGCGACGGCGACATCCATGGCCAAATATCTGCAACAGAGCGAAAGGCGGCGATACACCCGGTGGGAGTCACGCCGGAGTACATAGAGCTGCTCCTTTGGGCCATAGAGCAAACAGATTCACCGAATCCGATCGTGAGGGAGCGGTGGTGGGAGTATCGATCCCAGATGGAGCATCCACCAGAGATTGAAGGATCGAGCATCTAAAGGGTGCCGTTTGTGAGGGTGTCCTGCTAGAGCGAGCCGGTGGAGTCTTCGTCAACCAAACCCAACTGCAAGAGGAGAAAAGTAGTTGGCCCGACGACGCTTCCCCGCCATCGTCTCCCTCGCCGTTCTCATTGTCTCACGGGGCAGCCGTCTGCCGCCGAGGAATAGGTGGGGGCTGCCCCCCCCCCAGCCCAATAGTCGGGCAGGTTGTGAATTGTCAGGAGGAGCTTAGGGGTGTCAGTATTTGTAGGTTGTGAATTGTGTTTTGTGTTGTATATTTTGAGAGTACTTTCAGATATGAATGTCTTTTGAATTTCAGATTTGCAGTATTGAGCATATGAAGTATTTTATGAATTCTAGATATATATTTTTAGCACTTAAAAATGTAGTTTCATTGGAGTATAAAAGTGCAGACAATGTGATTCTCAGAGAAGAAACTGCAAGTTTCAGTTTTAGATAAGAAACTGCAACTTTCAGAGGCAGAGCATTTATATTAACACGACCTTTTCAAACAGGGTTAACATCATGTTGGAAGTTTTATTCATGGTCGAAAATGGAACTACCAGCCAGTTAACATCATGCTGATCAACATTCATGCATAGCACATCTTCATATGATGCACAGTCAAAATGCCCACACAATGTCGAGTGTGCGAAACACAGAGAAAATGAGGGACGAAGTTTTGGCAAGTGTTGGACGTGGTTTTGGGCTGCCCCGTCTAGGCTTTCATTTTAAACATGCGCAGCCCACGTCCTCGGATGGGAGGTCCATAGGCCTGTTTGTATTTTCTTAGGGCCGTCATGTATCGACCAGCCTATGGACCTCCCATCCGAGGTTTTATTTATGGCAGCCCAATTTATGTATTTTTTTGAAGAAAAAGCAGAGGTCTGTTCTATTTTTATATAAGAATAGGAACGCCAGGTCCAACTTATGTTTCCCTTCTAACTATATTGTATATATTTAAATTATTTTATATGTTGACTATTTAGTTCACATAATTGGCAAATAGATGACCGCTCTCGCGATCCCCTTCGCCCCCGCCACCACCTCCACCCTCGCCGCCGCCCCCGCCACTACCTCCACCCTCGCCGCTGCCATAGATCTCGCCACCACCCCCCGCCTCCTGACTTCGGGCGCACCTACCCCCCTCAGCAAGTCCGCTCGCGCGTCCCATGGAGTCGCCGGCCATATCCATGGGGGAATGGCTGGAAGACAGGCAAATGTACAAGATGCATCTCCCACATGTCTACCAAGCCTTCCCGCGGATGCTCCAGCCGCTCGACTCCATCGCGCCGGCAGTGCTGCGGGAGACTTGAGGGAGGAGATGGAGGGAGCGGGCGATGCGGATCCGCGACGACGCTCTCTCCTGGACCCAGTGCACACGCGAATGGAGGGAAGCAGAGGAGGAAGCTGCGAGGGAGGAAGCCAAGGAGGGACCGAATCCGTTCTCTCACTCGCGCAGGTATGCTCGGATGTGCAAGGATCATGTGGACTGGGAGCTGCTGAATCTAGCCCTGCAGATCTACTTCAAAGGAGATTTCTCGGAGAAGCACAGGATGCCCCACCCTAGTGAGCCACCGATTGCGTTCGTTCGATGGGCGAAAGGAGAAGTGAATTCAGGAGATCTACGCCGTGCTACGAGATGGGAATGCTTGACTGGACTCCTGCCCACCAGCACGCCACCGGAGCCAAAGCAGGTGGATCCCCTACCTTACCTCTCCCCCAAACCTGCAGCACATTGAAATTAGGCTTGCAATCTGCTTCAATTGAGCTGTCTGGTGGTTATTTCTACTTCCTGAGAGACAACATATGGCTGGAGGATGAGAAGGAACCAGGAACTCTGATGAATTTCCCCTATCACAATGGGGGGAGTGCCGGTTGGGCAGTGGTATGGCCCACCTCCGCCCCAAATGGGGGCACAATCTGGGCAGGCTCCTGTAATTGCCCAAGATCAATTTGCTGGTGGTTCTGACTCTCAGATCAGTGGGAAATCTCAAGGCAAGAATCAGCAAAAGAAGAGACAGGACATCCAGAAAACTGCTCCTGCCCCTGCTTCGGGCCTTATGGCATACTATGAGGTGATTTGCTACAACTGTGGGGAAGCAGGGCATCATTTGGATAAATGTGTCAAGCCCAAGAGTTGTTTTATCTGCAAAATGGTTACCCATAAAGTTGAGAATTGCCGTGTCAGAAGGAAAACCCACAGTTCTGCTAGATATGTTGGAAGTGCTGCTCTAGGATTATGTCCACCATTGACAGAATTTTCTGTGATACAGAATTAGATAGTTTTTCCCTTTCTAGTTGTAGAGCTCTGCCTAGATGTGGTAGTGACCACACTCCTTTGCTCTGGGACTCCGGTCTTAACTAAACTCCAAAGAGCAATAGTTTTAAATTTGAAAAGTGGTGTTGCTTAGAGAAGATTTTACTGAGCTAGTCAGGAAAATCTGGAATGAGCCTACTAGGAGCAGCTGCCCCCTAGAAAATTGGCAAATCAAAATCAGGAGATTTAGAAGAACTACCAAAGGGTGGAACTCCAATGAGGAAGAAAATCTTAGAAGATACAAAAGGCTTCTCCTCCTTGAGTTTGATTCTCTAGATATTAAGGCAGAAACCACTAACCTCTCTGAGGCTGAGACTAATAGATTAAACTTTGTCCATGGAGAGCTCAAGAAAATTTGGCTTCAAGAAGAAATCAAAGCCAAACAAAGGTCTAGAGATAGGAACATTAAGGAGGGTGATAGAAATACTGCTTACTTCCATGCAGTAACTAACCAGAGGAGGCGGAAAACCCTCATTCACTCCCTTGATGGCCCTAATGGCCCTGTTACTGAGGTAGATGAGATGCTGAAAGTGGCTAGTGACTTCTACAAAGACCTGTTTAAGAAAGAAAACCCTTCTGGGTTCTCTCTACAAAACAATTTTTTCTCTGCTTCTGAAATAGTCTCTCCTGCTGAAAATGAGCTGCTAGAAGCCCCTTTTTTAGAGACAGAGGTGAAGGAAGCCATTTCTAGCTCTTATCCTGATGGGGCTCCTGGTCCTGATGGGATTCCCTTCTTGTGTTACCAGCATTTTTGGGACTTGGTGAAAAATGATCTCTTAGATCTTTTCCAAGCCTTTCATAGAGGAGAGTTGGATCTAGCAACTTACTCATGGGGGGTCTGTTGGGGTCAAGTTAAATAACTGTGAAAGTGATTTTTCCTTGCTGGTAAAGGCCTTAGGCAAGGTGACCCCATCTCCCCGCTTTTGTTTAATTTAGTAGTGAACATTCTTACTAAAATGCTGAGAAAAGCTGCTGATCATAGTCTGATTGCAGGGCTCTATCCTAAGGTCTGCCCTGGTGGCATCATGTGCCTTCAATATGCAAATGATACCATCCTTTTCTTAGACAACGACTCCACACATGCTAGCAATCTGAAAACTGTTCTAACCTGGTTTGAACAAGTCTCAGGCATGAGAATCAACTACTCTAAAAGTGAACTCATCCCTATCAACATGGATGATCAGGAGTTAGCTGACTTCCTCTCTATTTAAGTCTGTAATAAAGGTAACTTCCCCATTAAGTACCTAGGTATCCCTCTCCACTATGATAAACTGAGGAGAGAGGATATCAAACCCCTTCTAGATAAAATCATTAAAAGGATTGCTGGGTGGAGGGGCAAACTTCTCTCTTTCAGAGGTAGATTGGTCCTCATACAAGCTTGTTTGGCTAGCATTCCAGTGTATCTGCTCTCCTTCTTCAAGTTCCCTAAATGGGCATTGAACCTCATCAATTCTCAGATGTCTCATTGCTTGTGGAATGATTTTGAGGGAAATAGGAAGCTACACCTTGCTAATTGGGCCCTAGTCTCTATGAAAAAAGATTTTGGAGGCCTAGGCATACCTAACCTCCAAGAAATTAACATCTGTATTCTAGGGTCTTGGATTAAAAGATTCTATGAGGAAGACCTGAAATCCTGGAAGCTTCTTATTGCCCATAAATACCTAGGAAATAAACCTAATATTTTTGTCCCTTCCTCCAAACCTAAGACCTCTAGATTCTGGAAAGAATTAAAATCTATTATGCATGCTGTGAAATTTGGCTACAGATGGAACATAGGGGATAGGAGCAAAACCAGGTTCTGGGAAGATACTTGGTTTGGCACACCCCCCCTAGTAGTCCAATTTTGGCCTATTACTCTATCCGCAATCAGCTTAACAAAAGTGTCAATGAAGTTTGGACGGTCAATGCCTAAAACTCTCTTTTTAGAAGGAACTTTAGTGATAGTCTCATGGAACAATGGTTCTAGTTGGAGGAAATTGCCGAAAGCATTACCTTTACTGCCGAGCCGAATGCCCTAATTTGGCAGCTGGACAATAAGGGGAAGTATTCCTCCAGCTCCCTCTATCATGTTATCAACTTTAGAGGGGTTCAACCCGTGTTTATCCCTGTTGTCTGGAAATTGAGAGTTCCCCCTAAAATTCATGTATTTCTCTGGCTTCCCTCCAAAAACAAATTGATGACTAGGGATAACCTTAGGAAGAGACACATGATCAAACCCCTTGATTGTTTTTACTGCTTGGAACAAGAGTCTTGTTCTCACCTATTTTTTGAATGTATAGTTGCTAAACATCTCTGGGCCCACATTGAGGAATATTTCTCTAGTCAGATTGGCTCATCCTTCGAATCTGTCGCCAGATTCTGGATTGCTACCAAAAAGTTCTCAGTTTTAAACATTGTTAGCTCAGCTGTCCTTTGGTGCCTCTGGAAATATAGAAATGTTATGATTTTCAGTAACACCTCCTGGATTTCCATTCCGAAGGTCTTGAGGTTGATCAGGAACATGGTGAGGAACTGGGCGGTTCTCTCCTCCAGATCGGACAAGGACAATTGATGAGATTCGTGGAAACCCTAGCAAGATCCCTCCAGAAACCGTTGGCGATCACTTGTGGCTGAACAAGGCTCGACCTGCTCTGGGGCTGGACCTGTGGGCTCGTCTCAAGATCTCTGATGAAGATGATGGGCACTTGGCGCCGAAAAAGAGGGACATCCACCATGCTACGCCTTCCAGCCTGGTGTCTCCGCTTGCTTACTGGGCGTCGCAGGCTGACACGGCCCCTCGGTTGAAGACCATGAAGGCTTCGCTGGACCCTCCTTATGTCATTTGAGTGCTCTATCCGCTCTGCCTTTGGCTCCGCTCGGGTGATTTGTGTCATTCAGAGAACTTGTTCATCCACCCCCCTAGTTTGTAGCTTTTCTACCTTTGCTTTCTAATTGCTCTTTGAGCTGCTGTATCAGATTATGTTGTGGTTTCGTTCTCAACAATGGAACCGGGGAGATGCTCCCTGTTTTTCTAAAAATATATATTTTATATGTTATTATGTAAAGCTTGGTAAGACTGTAAATTTAAGGACGAATGTAATAATATCACTTATTATTTAAATATATTTATAACAAAATGCTCAGCCCCTTTTTATTTTTTGATAACATTGCTGGCCCAACCCAACATTATAATTAGAATCAGCCCAGCAAAATCGTGTATTTCGAGAAAGTGCAAATGGGCTGTAATTTTTTAGGAAATAAAATAAACGGGCCGCATGGATGCTACATTATTTGTTCACCCAGCCCAGCTAATGGCTGTAATTCAAAAAAATATATATCAAATTGACTATAAATTCTACCGCGCAAAAAAAAGACTATAAATTCTGAAAAAATGGGTTGAATGCGTGCCACATTTTTGGAGGCTGAAATGTGGGCCAATAGGTCGAAGCCAATGCAAGTCGTTGTCAATTTAGTCAACAAATGATTCTGACATGTTAGCCGTTGGATTTACATCCAACGACCGGCATCCATCTTCAATCTCTCGTCTTCTTCCTCCAGCGCCGCCGGGACCACCTCCCGCCTCCTACTGCTAGCAGCTCTGCTTAGCACGCTTCGCTATGAAGCGCTACTCCACCGTTGGCCAGGCCATCCCTCCACCCCTCCACACCTCCTGTTCTTCTCCACCGACTGCCGAACCACACCGCACTAGAACCAGTTAAGCCTCGTACACCTCTCTGTCTGCGACTCTACTCCCGCGTCTTCCCATCTCTAGCTCGTTGCTGTCCGGGGCCTCGCCGTCGTCCACCACCTTGGATGCGCTCAGCGTGGCGTGGTCAACGTGGTCAACAAACGACACCATCGAAAGTAGACTGTGCATGGAGAGGCTGGCAGCTGGGTCCACGGCCGCACACAAGGAAATGCCTCCTTATTACGCGCAAAATAATGATTCCTCCACCTGACATCTTGGACCCACCGGAAGGGCCTCTGTATTTTGCGAAATAAAGTTCCCCCCGCTGACATGTCGGACCCACCATCTATCTTCGCACGCAAGGAAATGCCTCCTTATTACGCACAAAAAATGAATATTCCCCCTGCCAGCTGGAACCCAGCATAGTGGGAGGCTGACTTGTGGGCCTACCAAGTTGACGGGGACGAAGGGCTTTGTCAACTTAGTCAATATGAACGATTCTAGCTCCTGTTACCGTACGATATTCATCCAATGGCCGTAGTGCTTCTTCAACCTCTGGTCTTCATGCTCCAGCCGCCCAAACCAGCGCCGGTCATGCCGCGTGCTCCTGCCACCCGTGGCCGGCTGTGATGCCGCGGAGGCCTCACCGCCCCTACTACTCCCACCGCTGGCCAGGCCATCCCTCTGCTCACCCACACCCCCTATTATTCTGCGGCAACAGCAGCCTCACATCGCAGCTGAACCAGTGAACCCTCGTACTCCTCTTCGCATGGGCATCCACTGTTGTGTCTTCCCCGGCACCGAGTCGTCCCCTTCCTAGTCCTCGCCATCGTCCACCTCCCTGGTGCTCTCGGTGCGGCGTGGTCAACGTGGTCAACGATCGACTTCCATCGGAAGAGTACTGTACGTGGAGAGGCTGACAGCTGGGTCCATGACAGCCGCAAGGAAGTGCCTCCTTATTACGCGGAAAATAATTATTCCTCCACCTGACAGCGGGGACCCACCGGACAAGCCACCAGTATTTTGCGAAAAAAGTCGTTTCCCCCTGACTGCTGGGACCCACCTGATGGGCCACCGTATTTCACAAAAAAAAACGTTCCCCCCGCTGTCAGCTCGGACCCACCGGAAGTGCCTCCTTATTATGCACAAAAAAATGAATACTCCCAAGGCTAGTTGGGACCCACCTTGCCGGGAGACTGACTTGTGGGTCTACTAAGTTGACGGGGACGAAGGGCTTTGTCAACTTAGTCAATATGAACGATTCTAGCTCCAGTGACCGTACGATGTCCATCCAACGGCCGTAGTGCTTCTTCAACCTTTGGTCTTCTTGCTCTAGCCGCCCAAAGCAGCGCCGGTCGTGCCGCATGCTCCTGCCTCCCGTGGCCGGCTGTGCTGCCGCAGAGGCCTCACCGCCCCCTACTATTCCCACCGCTGGCCAGGCCCGGCGGCGACGGCAGCCTCACACCGTAGCCGAACCAGTGAACCCTCGTAGTCCTCTCCGCGCAGGCTTCCGCTGCTATGTCGTCCCCTTCCTAGGCCTCACCGTCGCCCACCGCCGTGGTGCTCTCCGTGTGGCGTGGTCAACGTGGTCAAGGAACGAATTCCATCGAAAGAGTACTGTACATGGAGAGGCTGACTGCTGGGTCCACGGCCACAGCCTAGTTTTTTGTGATTTGCCAAGTCGCTTTGTCAGGCCTATTGGGCTGCAAATCTTTCAAGACCAGGAGAGCTTTCATTCGGCTGGCCGAGAAAATGGCCCATCAGTAATGAGCAATGGGTTGTACTTTTTTAGAACACATCAAACCGACAATTAGTTTCAAATATCTTTTTTTTCATTTCAAGATTTTAAATTACATTAATTTTTATGCGTGGAGAATTTGTTGGATTTTATATTGATATATAATTATTTTTAAAATCAGTTTGAATGTGAGTTGAAATTCCGGGATTAAAAACAGCTCGGACCGCACTGAAATATGCAAAATTTTGTATAATTTTTTAACCGTTGCCACAATATGGGCTGTAATGCTAACAAAAAGAACATGGGCTTCAAAAAAACCTTAAGAATTAGCAAATGGGATGTAAATTATTAGAAATAATGGCAGATGGGCTGTATGCTGTTTTCCACAGATTTGAGGCTTTCCTAAAAAAAGGTTGACGCACAAGCACTGACTGTTGGATGTCCATCCAACAACCGTCGTGCTTCTTCAATCTTGGCTCTTCCTGCTCCAGCCGCTCAAACAAGCACCGGCGAGACTGCCTGCTCCCTCCTCCTCATGGCCGGCTGTGCTGCCGCGCAGGCCTCACCGCCCGACCGTACTCCCATCGCTGGCCTAGCCATCCCTCTACTCACCCACACCTGCTGTTATTCTCCGGTGACGGTAGACGAACCAGTAAACCCTCGTACAGTCATACTCCCCTCTGCGTGGGAACCAACTGCCGAGTCTTCCCTGCCTCCGTGTCGTCCCCTTCCTAGGCCTCGCCGTCGTCCACCGCCCTGGTGCTCTCGGCATGGCATGGTCAACGTGGTCAAGGAACGACTTCCATCGGACGTGGACTATATGTAGAGAGGCTGACAGCTGGGTCCACGGCCGCAACAAGGAAGTGCCTCCTTATTACGTGGAAAATAATGATTCCTCCACCTGACAGCTGGGACCCACCAGACAGGCCACTGTATTTCACCAAAAAAACATTTCCCCCT
This sequence comes from Triticum dicoccoides, assembly GCF_002162155.2. Taxonomy (NCBI): domain Eukaryota; kingdom Viridiplantae; phylum Streptophyta; class Magnoliopsida; order Poales; family Poaceae; genus Triticum; species Triticum dicoccoides. The sequence continues at coordinate 270,435,966 of NC_041384.1, forward strand.
GACTGCTGGGACCCACCAGCTACATCTTCGCACGCAAGGAAGTGCGTCCGGGCAAAAAAAAAACGATTCACCCCCTGACTGCTGGGACCCACCAGCTACATCTTCGCAGGCAAGGAAGTGCCTGACAGTCGGGACCCACCTGGTCAAAGCGTATGTAGCGTTGTCATTCTGGTCGTGAACGTGTATGTACATACTGGTCGATGTAGAGGTGCGCACATGTCGTAGTAGAGGCGCGCACGTGTCGTAGTAGAGCCACGCACGTAGCATTTACACGTACGTACATCGGCCAGGGTGCAAGAAAGAAAATACGGCCACATATGTGTACATATGGGCGGGGTCTCGAACGCCTACTCGCGCATACGTACGGCCAGGGCTCGTGTACATTGCTGGGTCGGAATGGAGAAATAGCGTCGTCGTCGTGTTCATGGGGAGGCAACGGAATGCGTCGTGTTCATGGGGAGGCAACGGAATGCGTCGTGTTCATAGGAAGGGCTTGGACAGAACAGGCGATGGAAACGAGGCTTGGCGTACCGCAGAACGGAGGAGACGGCCTTGTGTTCGACCGGCCACGTTCGAAACAGGATCCTGTTCATCGGGAGGGGTCTGGCGTACAACAAAATGGAGGAAACAGACCTCCTACCGTCGAAACGGGGGTCCTGTTGATTGGGAGGGGTGTGATGTACCGCAAAACGGACGAAACGGACTTGTGTTGGAGCGCTACGGTCGAAACAGGGTTCCTGTTCATCGGGAGGGGTGTGGCATACCGCAAAATGGGACTCCACGGGATACTGTTCATCTCCACCATTGACCCGCTCCAGCCTCTACGAGCTACTGTTCATCCATCGTCGACCTCCTCCAGCCTCCACCTGCGACCGTTCATCCACGGGCTCCTGTTCATCCAGCCTCCACCGCGCGCTACTCCACCGGCTACTGTTCAACCACCCCTCCACCGTCCACTGTTGATCCAGCCCTCCACACCATGAGGTCCTGTTCAACTACCGCTCCACGGGCACCCCTCCACCGTCTACTGTTCATCCAGCCCTCCACACCACGGGGTCCTGTTCAACCACCCCTCCACCGTCTACTGTTCATCCAGCCCTCCACACCACGGGGTCCTGTTCATCCACCCCTTCACGGGCACCCCACCATCGTCTACTGTTCATCCAGCCCTCCACCACACCACGGGGTCCTGTTCATCCAGAGGCAACGCCACCGCTCACTGTTCATCCAACCCCCCCCCATAACGCTCACTGTTCATCCCATCGATCGGCTTCAGTTAGCAGCAGTAGCGAAGGAATCGCTCGATCGGGTTCAGTTAACAGCCATCGATTGATCGCTCGGGTTCAGTAACGCGTAGCCTGCAGTGCAATCGCTCGGGTTCAGTTAGAGCCCAACGCCTCGCTCGGGTTCAGTTAGAGCCAATGCCTCGCACACACGCGCGTACGTGTATGAGAGAAACGCGCATCGCTCGGCCCCTGACCTCCCACCGTAACCGGGAACTCCCCGAAATCCCCCCTCGCTTCTACCATGGTTTTTTCCGTCATGGACGGCCCAAGGAATGTCATGCAGATGCGTCTCCGGCCCGCCCAGGACGAAAAGCCCATTTTCTGTCATGATTTTTTGTCATAGAAGTAGGAGCCCACCACATCTATGATGATACCGGGTTTTGTCACAATTATCGTCATAGAAGTGTCATATGTATGACAGAAAAAACATTCGTTCGGCCCAAAATGTCACGGATGTGTCTTTTTTTGTAGTGAAAAGTTTGCAATAAATAAAGCACAAGAACAAAAAACTAATTGGACCATTGGAGGAGTCACATACCAAAGAACAATCTCCCCAAACAGTTATGGGAATGGAGCTTTGAGCAAAGAGATCAAAAATGGCAACAAGATGAGCTAGAACATAGGTTTGAGCTATGGGAGGAGTTTTTTCTAGAGGAAGACGAAGTGAGTCGGTGCTGGAATAAGTGGAGGGGTCCACGTGGGGCCCACGAGGCAGGGGGAGCGCCCTAGTGGGGTGGGCGTGCCCTAATGGCCAACTGCCAGAAATTCTTAAATATTCTAAAAAATCATATTTTTTCAGGACATTTGGAGAACTTTTATTTCCAAAGTATTTTTATTGCAAGGATAATTCAGAAAATAGACATAAAATACTAATTTTTCTTTATTTAAACTAAATAACAGAAAGTAAAAGGAGGGTACAGAGAGTTGTGCTTTCTAACTTCATCCATCTCGTGCTCATCAAAAGGAATCCACTAACAAGGTTGATCAAGTCTTGTTAACAAAATCTTTCCGAATAACATGAAACTGGATAATTTTCGAATAACACTAGGTTACCTCAACGGGGATATGCATGTCGCCAACAATAAGAATATCATATTTCTTCTTGACAGTAGGAAGAGGGAATTAAAAACCTCCAATAGTAATCATTGAAAATTTTCCAATAGAATTGATACTGTGGACTTGAGGTTGTTTCCTCGGAAAATGTACCGTATGCTCATTACCATTAACATGAAAAGTGACATTGCCTTTGTTGCAATCAATAACATCCCCTACAATATTCAAAAAGGGTCTACCAAGGATAATAGACATACTATCGTCCTCGGGAATATCAAGAATAACAAAGTCCGTTAAAATAGTAATGTTTGCAACCACAATAGGCACATCCTCACAGATACCGACAGGTATAGCAGTTGATTTATTGGCCATTTGCAAAGATATTTCAGTAGGTGTCAACTTATTCAAATCAGGTCTACGCTATAAAGAGAGATGCATACCACTAACACTGGCTCTAAGATCACATAAATCAGTTTTAACATAGTTTCTTTTAATGGAGCATGGTATGGTTGCTACTCCAAGATCTCCTAGTTTATTCAGTATTACACCTTTAAAAGTATAATTGGCAAGCATGGTGGAAATTTCAGCTTCCGGTATCTTTCTTTTATTTGTAACAGTATCTTTCATATACTCAGCATAAGGATTCATTTTAAGCATATCAGTCAAACGCATACGCAAAAAGATAGGTCTAATCATTTCAGTAAAGCGCTCAAAATCCTCATCATCCTTTTTCTTGGATGGTTTAGGAGGAAAAGGCATGGGTTTCTGAACCCATGGTTCTCTTTCTTTACCGTGCTTCCTAGCAACGAAGTCTCTCTTATCATAACGTTGATTCTTTGATTGTGGGTTATCAAGATCAACGGCGGGTTCAATCTCTACATCATTATTATTGCTAGGTTGAGCATCAATATGAACATCATCATTAACATTATCACTAGGTTCATGTTCATTACCAGATTGTGTTTTAGCATCAGAAATAGAAATATCATTGCTATTCTCAGGTGTGTCAACAACAGGTTCACTAGAAGCATGCAAAGTCCTCATTTTTCTTTTTCTTCTTCTTAGAAGGACTAGATGTATCAACATTAGTTCTCTGAGAATCTTGCTCAACTCTCTTAGGGTGGCCCTCAGGATACAAAGGTTCCTGAGTCATTTTACCCCCTCTAGTCATAACTCTAACATCATTTTCATTTTTCTTATTATTTAATTCATTGAGCAAATCATCTTGAGCCTTAAGCACTTGTTCTACCTGAGTGTAACCCTAGAAGCATGTTTACTAATAAGTTTAAGGTCACCTTTAACTCAAGACACATAATCACTCAAGTGTTCAATCATATAAGCATTACCTTTGAGTTGTTTACCAACATAAGCATTTAAGTTTTCTTGTTTAACAATAAAATTATCAAACTCATCCAAGCATTGGCTAGCAGACTTATTACGAGGAATATCACCTTTATCAAATCTATAGAGAGAATTTACCTTTACTACCTATGTTGAGTTATTAAGACCATGTATTTCTTCGATAGGTGGTAAATTCTTAACATCTTCAGCTTTAATACCCTTTTCTTTCATAGATTTCTTTGCCTCTTGCATATCTTCACGACTGAGAAATAGAATACCCCTTTTCTTCGGAGTTGGCTTAGGAGTTGGTTCAGGAAGTGTCCAATCATTATCATTACTCAATATATTATTCAATAGCAATTCAACTTTCTCAACAGTTCTTTCCCAGAAAACACTACCAACATAACTATCTAGGTGGTCTCTGGAAGCATTGGTTAGTCCATTATAAAAGATATCAAGTATTTCATTTTTCTTGAGAGGATGATCAGGCAAAGCATTAAGTAATCGGGGAAGCCTCCCCCAAGCTTGTGGGAGACTCTCTTCTTCAGTTTGCACAAAATTATATATTTCCCTCAAGGCATCTTGTTTCTTATGAGCTGGGAAATATTTAGCAGAGAAGTAATAAGTCTTATCCTAGGGACTATGCACACAACCAGGAGCAAGAGAATTAAACGATGTTTTGGCATCACCCTTTAATGAGAACAGAAATAACTTAAGGATATAGTAGTAAAGAATTTTTTCCTCAGGAGTGAATAGGGTGGCTCTATCATTAAATTTAGTAAGATGTGCCACAATAGTTTCAGATTCATAGCCATAAAAAGGATCAGATTCAACCAAAGTAATTAACTCAGGATCGACAGAGAAATCATAATCCTTATCAGAAAAACAGATAGGTGAAGTAGCAAAAGCAGGGTCATATTTCATTCTAGCATTCAAAGACTTTTCTTTCAGCTTAGCTAACAGTTTCTTAAGATCATATCTATCTTTGCAAGAAAAAAGGTCTCTAGTAGTTTCTTCATCCATAACTTAACCCTCAGGCACATTAGGCAATTCATATCTAGGGGGAGAATCTTCATCATCACTTTCATCAATATTATCTATTTCAATAATTTCATTCTCTCTAACCCTAGCAAGTTGTTCATCAAGAAATTCACCTAATGGCACGGTATTATTAAGCATATAAGTAGTTTCATCATAAGCATCATACATAGTAGAAGTGGCATCATCAATAACATGCGACATATCAGAATCAATAACAGGTGTAGCTGTCGCAAATTTACTCATAATAGAAGGTGAATCAAGTGCAGAGCTAGATGGCAATTCCTTACCTCCCCTCGTAGTTGAGGGAAAAATCTTGGTTCTTTCATCTTTCAAGTTCCTCATAGTGATCAAAAGATATAAATCCCAATTGACTCAAAGAATAGAGCTATGCTCCCCAGCAACGGCGCTAGAAAATAGTCTTGATAACCCACAAGTATAGGGGATCGCAACAGTTTTCGAGGGTAGAGTATTCAACCAAAATTTATTGATTCGACACAAGGGGAGCCAAAGAATATTCTCAAGCATTATCAGTTCAGTAGTCAATTCAACCACACCTGAAAGACTTAATATCTGCAAAAATTATTTAGTAGCAAAGTAGTATGGAAGTAACGGTAACAGTGGCAAAAGTAATAGTAGTAGTTTTTGTTGCCATCGTAACAATGGCAACGGAAAAGTAACTAAGCAAAGATCAATATGTGAAAAGCTCGTAGGCAATGGATCAATGATGGATAATTATGTCGGATGCGATTCCACATGCAACGTTATAACATAGGGTGACACAGAACTCTCGAGTTCATCAATGTAATATAGGCATGTATTCCGAATATAGTCATACGTGCTTATGAAAAAGAACTTGCATGACATCTTTTGTCCTACCCTTCTGTGGCAGCGGGGTCCTATTGGAAACTAAGGGATATTAAGGCCTCCTTTTAATAGAGTACCGGACCAAAGCATTAACACTTAGTGAATACATGAACTCCCCAAACTACGGTCATCACCGGGAGTGGTCCTGATTATTGTCACTTCGGGGTTGCCGAATCATTACACATAGTAGGTGACTATTGACTTGCAAGATAGGATCAAGAACTCACATATATTCATGAAAACATAATAGGTTCAGATATGAAATCATGGCACTCAGGCCCTAGTGACAAACATTAAGTATAGCAAAGTCATAGCAACATCAATCTCAGAACATAATGGATACTAGGGATCAAACCCTAACAAAACTAACTCGATTACATGGTAAATCTCATCCAACCCATCACCGTCCAGCAAGCCTACGATGAGATTACTCACACACGGCACTGAGCATCATCAAATTGGTGATGGAGGATGGTTGATGATGACGATGGCGACAGATTCCCCTCTCCGGAGCCCCGAAAGGACTCCAGACCAGCCCTCTCGAGGAGGATTAGGGCTTGGTGGCGGTTCCGTATCGTATAACATGATGAATCCTTCTCTCTGTTTTTTCTCCCCAAACGTGAATATATGGAGTTGGGGTTGAGGTCGGTGGAGTCCCAGGGGGCCCGCGAGGCAGGGGGCACACCCAGGGGGGGTGTCCTGCACTATCGTGGACAGGGTGTGGGCCCCCTGATGCTGACTCTTTCGCTATTATTTTTTATTAATTCCAAAATGTGTCTCCGTGGAATTTCAGCTCATTCTGAGAACTTTTATTTCTGCAAAAAATAACACCATGGCAATTCTGCTGAAAACAGCGTCAGTCCGGGTTAATTCCATTCAAATCATGCAAGTTAGAGTCCAAAACAAGGACAAAAGTGTTTGGAAAAGTAGATACATTGGACACGTATCAGTGTTCTTTTTGTCCAGAAGAAGGATGGCATGGACCGACTTTGCGTCGATTACCGTCCATTGAACAATAAGACAATAAAGAACAAGTATCCACTTCCCAATATCAATGAGTTATTCGAGCAACTTAAAGGAGCAATAGTATTCTCCAAGCTTGACCTCCATATGGGTTATCATCAGATTCACATTCGTGAACAAGATATCCCCAAGATAGCATTCAGAACAAGCTTTGGTTCTTATGAATATACTGTCATGTCTTTCGGCCTTGTCAATGCTCCTCCAACGTTCCCTTGCATGATGAACTTCATCTTCAATCCCTACATAAATGAATTCGTCCTAGTGTATCTCGATGATATCTTGGTCTTCTCCAAGAATAAGAAGGATCATGCCAAGCATTCACGATTGGTGCTCGACAAGCTCAGAGAGTATCAATTCTATGCGAAGTTTTCCAAATGTGAGTTTTGGCTTGATGAAATTCTTTACCTTGGCCACATCATCTCCGCCAAGGGCATTACTGTTAATCCAGAGAAGGTTTCTGCAATTGTGAATTGGGAGCCTCCTAAGAATGTCAAGCAGCTCCGCAGTTTTCTTGGACTTGCAAGCTATTGGCGAAGGTTCGTTGAGAATTTCTCAAAGATTACAAAGCCTCTTTCCATCCTCTTCTAGAAGCATGTCAAGTATGTCTGGACTCCTCAGTGTGACGTTGCTTTCAACACTCTAAAAGAGAAGCTAGTCTCAACTCCTGTCTTAACTCCTCCTGATGAAACCAAGCCATTCTAAGTTTTCTGTGATGCCTCATTGCAAGGTCTTGGTGCTGTGTTAATGCAAGAGAAGAAAGTTGTGGCTTATACCTCTCATCGGTTGAAGCCCAACGAAAAGAACTACCCCACTCACGATGTTAAGTTGGCGGCAGTTGTCCATGCATTAATAACATGGAGACATCTCTTGTTGGGAAGGCAAGTGGACATTTTCACCAATCACAAGAGCCTCAAGTATATCTTCACTCTAGGCAATCCAATTATTGAATATACTCTAGGCAAGGCCAATGTAATTGAAAATGCTTTGAGTAGGAAGGCTTATTGTAAAAGCTTAATTCTCAAGCCATTCCAACCGGATCTTTGTGAAGCTTTCCGCAAACTCAATCTCCAAGTTGTTTCGCGATGTTTTCTTGCCAACCTTCAAGTCACTCCAACTTTGGAAGACCAAATTCGTGAGGCACAACTCCTTGATAGCATGGCGAAGAAGGTGAAAAACGGTATTGCCAAGGGCCTACCCAAATACAAGTGCTACCGCATTGATGACAAAGACACTTAATTCTTCGAGGACTAGATTGGGGTTCCTAAAGGTGATCTAAGGAAGGTCATAATGAATGAAGTGCACAGTTCTCTCCTTTCCATTCATCCAGGCAGTTCGAAGATGTACCATGACCTCAAGCAGTTGTATTGGTGGACTCGAATGAAGTGAGAGATTGCTCAATTCGTGAATGAATGTGATGTCTGCCGAAGGGTGAAAGCAGAACACCAATGACCAGCTGGTCTCCTCCAACCTCTTGCTATTCTAGAATGGAAGTTTGATCATATCGAAATGGACTTTGTCACTGGATTTCCGAAGTCCAAGCGTGGGAATGATGTTATGTTCATTGTCATTCACAAGCTTTCAAAAGTGGCTCATTTCCTTTCAATCAAAGAATCTATCACAACAGCTCAGTTGGCAGAGCTATACACCTCCAGAATTGTCTCCTAGCATGGTATTTCACAATTGATCTCTTCAGACCGCAGAAGCATTTTCACTTCTAAGTTCTGGGACTCCTTCTAGAAGGCCATGGGCACCAACATTCACTTCAGCACAACTTTCCATCCTCAAACAAGTGGGCAAGTCGAGCGAGTCAATCAAATCCTCGAAGACATGCTCAGGGCTTGTTTCATCTCTTTTGGTAAGAAGTGGGAATATTGTCTCCCATATGCTGAGTTCTCCTACAAGAACAGCTTCCAATCAAGTTCGGGCAAGGCCCCATTCGAGATTCTATACGGCAAGGCTCCATTGGTCCGAGACTGGTGAACGCCAACTTCTTGGCAACGACTTGATCACAAAAGCTGAAGAAATGTGTAAAGTCATCCGTGAAAATCTCAGAGCCGCGCAATCACGTCAAAAGAGTTACTATGATAGCAAGCACCATGACTTGGCTTTCGAGATTGGAGACCATGTCTACCTCTGCGTCCCTCCAATGAAAGGCACTCGACGCTTCGGTATCAACGGGAAGCTTGCCCCGATATATGTGGGTCCTTTCAAGATCATTGGCAAAGAGACGACCTCGCCTATCAACTTGAGCATCCGTCCAACTTCGCAAGTGTGCATGATGTGTTTCATGTGTCACAGCTTCGCAAGTGCTTCAAGACGCCCGAGCGCACGATCAACTTCAAAGAGATAGATCTCCAAGAAGACTTGTCTTATCATGAGCATCCCGTTGCTATTCTTGAAGAAATCAAGCGCAAGACTCGCAACAAGTCAATAAAATTCCTGAAAGTTAAGTGGCCGCACCATTCCGACCGAGAAGCCACCTGGGATCACGAGGATCACCTCCGTTCTGAATATCCGGAGTTCATTCAGTCCTAGACCTCGGGACGAGATCCCCTTGTAGTGGTGGAGTGTTGTAACACCCCGGATGTAACTTTCCACAATTGTAACTCCAACTCTTGCCATTTCCGGCTATGTGATATGATATTTCCTTCGTGGTTGGGTTTTGTCTTCATTTTGCATTTTGTTCATGTCATGCATTTCATCTCATGTCATCATGTGCATCCCATTTGCATTCGTGTTCGTCTCATGCACCTGGTCATTTTCCCTGTTGTACATTTCACAATCCGACACTCCCACAAGCACCCGTTACACCCCTCTAACCTCGTTTCGTGAGCGGGAGAAAAACATTCTCGGAATGGGTGGAGATTTGTCGAGTGGCCTTGGTACATCACCGGTAGGCCGCCTGTCAAACTTCACTCCTTTTGGAGGTCGTTTGATGCCCCAACGGTTAAGCGGGTAACCTCAAAAGCCCCTCTCTTGTTGCAGCCCAACACCAGTCCAAAATAACCTACTAGCCCATCTAAATCCATTCCATGCTCTCTATCGTTGGATCATAATCGTGTGGGCGAAAACCGCACCTCATTTGGACACTCCTAGCTCCCTCTACCTTTAAATATGCCTCCCCCTCCTCATTTTTCGGATCAAAACCATAGCTCCCCTCTCCCCGCGCAACCGGACACGTCCCCCACCGTTGCCCGCACCACTCCCGAGCCGACACGTGGCAGCCATACCCCTCCACCCGCAGCCGGCCCGCTCGGCCTGGGTCGGGCCCCCGAGCCCGAATCGCCCACGCCGCCACCTCTCGTGCTTCGCCGTCTTCGCGAAGCCGCCCGCCGTCACGCGCCGCCGCCCAGAGCCCCGCACCGCCGTCCGTCTCGACCATCGCCCGCCGCCTCCCTTTGCCGTCTCCGCCGCCCTGCCAAGGTCGCCGCCCAGCCTGATCCACCGCTCGGTCGTGTTCCTGCCACCTCCTCCGGCCGGATCCGGGGGCCCCCTTGCCGGATCCTCCCTCCCCGGTCCTCTCCGGCGCCTCGCCACCGTGTCCCAAGCTCGCCGGAGCCAGGAGCTCGCCGGCATCGCCTGCACGCCCGCGGCGACCCGATCCGCCGCTCCTTTGAAAACCGTGGAAACCCTAAGACAGGGAGGGTATATTTCTCCAAGTCCTGAAATCCTAGCATCATGTGCACTTGTTCATCATGCTATATCTCCATGACCATAGCTTCGGTTTACGTGCATGATATAGCAAAATGTTCGTCTCGTGATGCTCTTCATGTTAGTCTCATTTTTATACATGTTTCAGTCCATATTGATGCTCTAAACTTCGTTGCAAAAGTGCTATATGATGTTGTCAGCTGGAATTTATCATAACTTGATGATTTGTCATTTTCGTTGCATTTTGTGTGTGCATCCTATCAGCATGATGTCTACATGTTTTATGAGATCCATCATGACTTCCTTACAGAGTTGTAAGTCTTGTATCTTTATGAGATATGGGGTGACTAGCACAAGCATGCAAAGTAGGCTATATGATGTTGCTGATTTCAGACACTTAGTATATTTTGCTAAGTCATTTCCTATTACATTTTGATGCTATGTTTCCATGTTGATACCATGAGATTCGTGCATATTTTGAGGTAGTTCATTACGAGTGTTTTGAAGATGTGGTATTGCTCTATCCATTCATGCCCACGCTTGCAATTATGGAGTAATTGAGATTGTCATTACCATGCTCTACATTTGCTAAATATTGTTACTCGCAGATTGTTAACATGCGATTCAGTTTTGCCATTCGTGTTGCTAGTGATACATGTACCCTATGAACTTGCTCTTGCCATGCTTAGATTCTTGAACATGTCTACTTACTTTCGGTTACCTTGTGATGCCATGGAATGCTTTGTGGTGAGTCGCAAGATCTTGCAAAGTTGCTATCATGAATCTGTTTCTGCCATGTCATATTTTTCTTCCAAGTCCGAAAATGATCATATAACTTGCCATGTTTGCTTGGGTGCTACCATATTTTCCATGCATCTTTAGTTAAGGTTCGGTAAGGGAGTTTTGTTCTATGCCTTTAGCAACACCATGCCATGCCTTTGTTTGCCATGATATGTTCTTGTATCATGCTGTTTGCTAGCTCTAAACATTTCTATATGATGCTGTTTTTGACATGTTTAGAATTTTCTCTAAGTTTGTGAAGATTATATCATTTGCATTTTTGCTATGCTATTTCGACCTTGTTCTTGTGAGTTCTAGCAGGAGCTCAGTGTTCATGATTTGTAGAGCTTCATGTGTAGTTCACTTGCATGTGCTTTGTTGCTATGTTGGAGTGCTGTAGCATAGTTTCTTATTGCATTCTAAGTGCTATGACGCGGTTAATCGCAAATTTGCTTCATTCTTGTTTTGCGTGTCATTTGCAAACTATGCATCCGTTTCCGGTGATCCTTATATCGACTTCCACTGAGAACACACCATCTTTCCAGCGGCACACTTGGTTTGTCGAGTTGATGCCTCGATCATCCTTTCCCTTCCGGAGTACCCATATGCATTGCACATCATACCTTGCATTTCATGCCATGCCTTGCATCATGTCGCTTGTGCATTGCATCGTGATTGATTGTTGTTCCATTTCTTGTGTTCTTGCTTTGGGTAGATCCGGGGGACGAGTTTGTGAACAAGGAACCTATTGAGTACGCTAACGAGGAGCAAGCTTTCGACAACTCTGAGAACTTTGCAAGTGAGATGACCATTACCCTCGATATCACTTCTATCTTTGCTTGTTAGTTGTTCGTTCTATCGCTATGTCGTGCTACCTACCACTTGTTTATCATGCCTCCCATATTGCCATGTCAAGCCTCTAACCCACCTTCCCAGCAAACCGTTGTTTGGCTATGTTACCGCTTTTGCCCAGCCCCTCTTATAGCGTTGTTAGTTGCAGGTGAAGTTGAAGTTTGTTCCATGTTGGAACATGGTTTTGTTGGGGTACCATAATATCTCTTATTTTAATTAATGCATCTTTATACTTGGTAAACGGTGGAAGGCGGAAACGGATGCACAGTTTGCAAGTGACAAGCAACACAAGAACAATGCAAATCTGCGATTAACAACGTCATAGCACTTGGAATGCAACAAGAAACTAAGATACGACACTCCAACATAGCAACAAAGCACATGACATTAAAGTACACATGAAGATCTACAAAACATGAACACTAAGCTCTTGCTATTTCTCACTAGAACAAGCTCAAAATACCATGGCAACAATACAAATGATATCATCTTCACATACTTAGAGAAAATACTAGACATGTCAAAACAACATTAGGAAGCCATGTTTAGAGCTTGTTAAAAACATTCTACAGGGACATATCATGGCAAACAAAGGCATGGAATGCTACTACTAAAAACATACATCAAATCTCCCTTACTGATCATAACCCAAAGAGGCATGAAACATATGGTAGCATCAGGCAAACATGGCAAGTTTTATGAACAGTTCCAGACTTGGAAGAAAAACAGAGCATGGCATAAACAGATTCATGATAGCAACTTTACAAGCTCAATTCACTCACCCCAAGGCATTACATGGAATGAAAACTTAACCAACATGGAGTAGACATGTTCAAGAAGCTAAGCATGGCAAGAGAAAGTCCATAGGGTACAAGCATCACTAGCAAAATATATGGCAATATTGAATAACATGTTAACAATCTGAGAGGAACAATATTTAGCAAACGTAGAGCAAGGAAATGACATGCTAGAGTACTCCATAACTGCAACCAGAGGCATGAATGGGTAGATAAATACCACATATACAAAACATGCTTACTTAACTATCACAAAATGTGCATGTATCTCATGGTAGCAACAAGTGTACATAGCATCAAAATGTAACAGGAGAAGGACTTAGCAAAACCACTAAGTGTCTGAAATCAGCAACATCACATAGCCTAGTTTGCATGCTTGTGCTAGTCACCACATATCTCATAAAAATACAGTACTTGCACCCCTGTAATGATGCCATGATGGAGCTCATAAAACATGTAGACATTATGATCATAGGATGCACACACAAAATGCAATGAAAATGACAATTCATCAAGTTCTGTTAACAGAAAGCAGTTAACATCATATAGCACTTTTGCAACAATGGTAACGACATCATAATGGACAGTAACATGCATGAAAATGACACTAACAAGAAGAGCATCAAGAGACTAACATTTTGATATATCATATGCATGAAATGGATTATCGAGCACAGAGATATAGCATGTCAAAGAGGGCATCACAATAACACAGATTCAGGACTTAGACGATAATATCACCTCAGGATCGGATCTAGGGTTTGCATGGAAATCAAGGTAGCGGGTCGGATGTAGAGATGGGTGGCTCGACTCCGGCGAGAAGAAGCTAGCCGGCGGTGAGGAAGGTCGGGGAGGAGGCGCACCGGTGACGGGAGACAACGGGGCGGCGGCGGAGATCTGGTAGGCAGCGGCGTGAAGCTGCACGCGGGAGGCGCGGGATGGCGCCGGCGAGGAAGGAGCGAGGCGGCGGAGGTGCGGGCTTGGCGGTGCGCGGGCGCAGGCCGAGGAGGCAGACGGCGGCGGGGGTGCGGGCTCGCGCGGGCCGGCTGCGGGCCCCACGGTTTGGCGGCGGCGGCGGCTCCAGGGTGCCACGTGGCGCGAAGCTAGTGGCCGAGGGCGGCGCTGGATGCTTGTCCGGTGAGGTTGGACGTGTCCGGTGGCGGAGAGGGGAAAACTGCCAGGGTTTCATCCGGGATTTTCGGGGGGAGGCACATATTTATAGGTAGAGGGAGCTAGGAGTGTCCATATAAGGTGCGGTTTTCACCCACACGATTGTGATCCAATGACGGAGAGCATGGATGGGGTTTACATGGGTTATTGGGCTGTTTTGGACGGGTGTTGGGCTGCAATAAAAGAGAGGCTTTTGAAGTTACCCAGTTAATCGTTGGGGGCATCAAACGACCTCCAAATGGAACGAAATTTGATAGGCGGCCTACCAGTGATGTACCAAGGCCACTTGACAAATCTCGACCCATTCCGAGAACGTTTTTCCCCCATTCATGAAATGAGATTTGAGGGGTGCAACGGGTGCATGTGGGAGTGTCAGATTGCGAAACAGACAACGGGGAAAATGACTGGATACATGAGATGAACACGAATGCAAAATGAGATGCACATGATAAGACATGATAAGGCATGCATGACATGAATAAAATGCAAAACAAAAGACAAAAACCTAACCACGAAGGGAAATATCATATCCCATAGCCGAAAATAGCAAGAGTCAGAGTTACAAATATGGAAAGTTACATCCGGGGTGTTACAACCCACCACCAACTTCATAGCCACTGTCAAGGGTTTAACCGACATGCTGGACTATGCCTCCGAAGACATCGACGGCATGGACGATGATGCCGGAGACGAACAAGGCCAAGACCCGCCGTTGGACAACCAACACCACATATGACGTGTATATGGTGGACACACCCAAAGAGGATGACGACGACAGGAAGGACCCAGTTGATGACAAGCCTACTGAGGCACGTCCAATGCATCGACGTTAGCGATGTCGCTCAAAACCGCGTCGTGGCAAAGACAGTAATACCAGCACCGAAGACGATAATACTCCGGAGGGTGCCGAAGACTCCGAAGCCCCCGTCGAGCCCACATCCGAACAAGACGATGTGGAGGAGGGGCAAATTAACCTTGACGATCCGGTCGGGAACGAGGACTCGTAGGACAACAATTCTCTACCACTCTCCGAGGACGATGTGAGCCTCGGCGACGAAGACTTCATCGTGCCAGAGGAACCACTCAAGCAGATGTGCTTTAAGCGCCAACTAATCGCCACTACAAGAAGCCTTAAAAAGATACGCTCAACGACAGATGGACTCGGGTCCTAGCTGCCGAAGAATATGGCCTTCAACGCCAAACAAGAACTTACCCAAAGCGCCGGCTACTGCCACAATTCGACGAGATGCTATCAAGCCAAACCCGTCAAAACATACCCATGTCGATGAACCAGATTGGCCACCACGTGGGCGTGACAAAGCAGCCACCCACGCCGAACACCAACCCGCACCACCTCGCCGTAAGGGCAGAGAGACAGCGGCTCCAGGGTACACCTACGATCTACGAAAAGGCCTGAATAATAGAGCATGCCAAACTAGATCAATCTACGGATCAAGGGGGCGCGCCCCAACATGAGAGGACGAGCGTCAAGCTTGGCCTGACAGGCATAACCTCACCAGGGCCTAAAACCGCACACAGACTTCATCCGAATTGCATCGTGACATTTCCTGATACAGAGGCGTCGCTCACCACTTATGCTTCACTGATGAGGTAATGGAGCACCAGTTCCTAGAAGGGTTTAAACCCGTGAACAATGAATCATATGACAGAACGACAAATCCTGCAGTATGGACTGAAGATTTCCTTCTGCACATTCACATGGCCCGCGGTGATGATCTTCATGCCATCAAGTACCTCCCCTCAAACTCAAGGGACCAGCACGGCACTGGTTAAACAACCTCCTAGAAAACTCAACTGGTAGCTGGGAAGACCTGGAGGATGCCTTTAGAGAGAACTTCCAAGGTACCTATGTTCGGCCTCCAGACGCCGATGACCTTAGTCACATTGTCCAGCAACCCGGAGAGTCAGCCCGAAAGCTCTGGACCAGGTTCTTTATTAAAAAGAACCAAATTGTAGACTGTCCGAACGTCGAAGCCCTCGCGGCCTTTAAACACAGCGCCCGGGACGAGTGGATCGCCTGACACCTCAGCCAAGAAAAACCGAAGTCCATGGCAGCTCTCACTGCCTTATGACCCACTTTTGCACGGGAGAAGACAGCTGGCTCACTCGTAGAAGCAACATGACCAGTGACACTGGTACCTCCGAAGCTGGAGATGGCAACGGCAAGCCACTACGCGACAAACACAAGCGTCGAAACAACAACAAAGCCGAAGACATGACGGTCAACGCCGAATTCAGTGGCTCTAAAACTGATCAGCGGAAGAAACCATTCAAAGTAAACAAAGATGGTCCATCTAGCCTGGACCAAATACTAGATCGGCCCTACCAGCTTCATGGCACCCCTGACAAGCCTGCCAATCATACCAACAGAGATTGTTGGGTCTTCATAAAGGCTGGTAAGCTAAACACCGGGCATAAGGGGAAAGGGCCGCCTAGCGAGGAAGACGATGAAGAGCCTCACCCACTGAACAAAGGGGGACAGAAGAAATTTCCCCCAAGGTCAAAACAGTGAATATGATATATGTCACTCACATCCCCAAGCGGGAGCGCAAGCGTGCATTAAGGGACGTCTATGCCATAGAGCCAGTCGCCCGAAAATTCAACCCCTGGTCAGCCTGTTCGATCACTTTTGATAGCAGAGCCCATCCGACCAGTATCCATCATGGAGGTTCAGTAGCATTGGTCCTCGACCCAATTATCAATGGATTCCATCTCACACGAGTCCTTATGGACGACGGCAGCAGTCTTAACCTGCTTTATCAGGACACTGTCCGCAAAATGGGTATTGATCTGTCAAGAATCAAGCCCACCAAAACCAGCTTCAAAGGAGTGATACCCGATGTAGAGGCCTGCTGCACAGGGTCCATAACGCTGGAGATATTCTTTGGCTCACCGGATAATTTCCGAAGAGAAGACTTGATCTTCGACATCGTCCCTTTCCGCAGTGGCTATCATGCACTGCTCGGACGAACCGCGTTCGCTCGCTTCAATGGGGTCCCACACTATGCTTATCTCAAGCTCAAGATGCCTGGACCACATGGCGTTATAACAGTCAATGGAAACATGGAGCGCTCCCTCCATACTGAGGAGCACACCATGGCCCTCGCAGCTGAAGTACAGGGTGGCCTTATCAAGACGAATACTACATCGGCAGTCGAGCCACCGAACACTGTTAAACGAGTCCGATCTACCCTGCAGAATGACAGTCCAGCTCGTCATGAGCTAGATTAGCAATTTGGCCTCCGTCACAGCCCCAACTGGATTGCGGCATATGTACCATGCGTACATAACTACGCACTAAAGGTACCATGGGCAAGGACGGAGGCATATCAAAGTCCACAATATGGATCGATCCTATCTGGACCGCCATATTCTTCCTTTCTTTTTCCTATTTTTTTCAGGTTCTTCACAAACCCACATTAGTTTTCGATGGTACCAAGGGCCCTTTTCCAGGCCCCTTATGTGTACTCGATCGTCCATCCTCTCAAAGGATCACACATCAAGGCGAAAAGCAGCGCAGACGTGCGGTAGAGTACCCAAAGGATCTTAAAGATCACCTTTTTTAGGACCTGTATACAACTTTCCCTTATTCTTGGCATGTAAAATAGCCTCGATGCCTATGTCCTCTTCTGTAAAAATATGTTTTGATGTATCAATCAGACTATAATGGAAATAGTTTACAATAACCCTACTCGGTACTAGCCTATTTCCTGATCTATATTCCCTCTCCATGTCAGATTGTCACATATGCCTTGGCGCAATTTTCATCACCAGGTGCTCTATCTGGCCACATATATTTTTCAAAAAAAAACGAAGCCCGAACACTTTTATAAGTACACTTCGGCGACCCGAATATGGAGTTATATGCATCGGCTCCGAATCATGTCTTTGGTCAATAGTTGGGTTGCCCGGCAACTATGGGTACCACCTTACGTTCCGCTTGTTCGTCCAAGGAAGTAAAGGGAGAACTAATGCGATTGTGTTTCTGGTTCGCCTGGTTAAACACCTCAGTAGAGAAAGCCAAAAACTGACTGTCATGGTATGGTGAGAGCTGGTTAGCTATTCGATGACTAAGTACAAATCTCTTGCAATTTCTTTCCATATTATACGAAGGATGGTCGTCCACCCGGTTAGGCGTCTAAAGCACCTAAGTTTGGAAAACTGAACAACACCAGGGGCTACACCTATAATCTCATTTTCAAACTCCTATGGCTAAGTGAGAGTGATAAAGCCGCATAGTCTGATTGCCTGGTTCGCCGCACTGACACCTCCTTCAAGGACCAAGACGTTGGGTTAAGTGTGTTCATGTGCTATTTCGAACAGCCCCATAGTATCTACGTGGGCGCGGAAGCCGATGACTGGCAAACTTTCAGGTACAGCAAACGGTCGCACAGGAGGAAAAAATCGAAGATAAAAAGAAGCAAAGATATTATACAAAAGTCTTTTTTCATGATAAAAAGTTCCGGCAGACAGGATACATTCATTCAAAAAATATATCCTTCGAACACTGGCCCTCTATAATGCAGGATCCTTCCAGGACTTCATCAAAAGACCGCTCCGGTGTGCGATGCTCCTTGCTAGCGGGTGGTCCCTCGGTTGCAAGCTTGGTGGCATTCTTCTTCGCCCACTGCACCTTGACACGTGCGAAGGCCATCCGGGCACCTTCAATATAGACCGACCGCTTAATGGTGTCAAGTCGGGGGCAGGCATTGACCAGCCGCTTCACGAGTCCGAAGTAGTTGCTGGGTATGGGTTCGGCTGGCCAAAGACGAACTATAACATCCTTCATGGCCAATCTGGCCACCCAATGCAGCTCGGTCAACTGCTTTAGCTGATCGCTGAGGGGCACTGGATGCTCTAGCGCAAGGTACTACGACCAGAACAACTTCTCCGTTGAGCTCCCCTCTTCGGCTCGGAAGAACTCTGCACCATCAGCAACACTCTGGGGAAGATCCGCAAATGCTCCTGGAGAACTCCGAACCCGGGTCAGTTAGATGTATCTTCTCCATACAAATTTGCTCTGCATATTAAAGTCCTTACCCGCCGCTCTCTGTCTTGCCTCTTGGATCTCCCGGCAGGCAGCTTGGGCTTCAACCCGAGCTTCCTTCGTGCTTTGGAGGGCCTTAGCAAGTTCGGAGTCTTGATCCGAAACCTTGCGCTCCAACGACTCACATTTTATGGCATCCTTGAGCTCTTATTGAACTTCATCCAACCGCGTTTCATGTTTTTGGCAGGCAGCTCGTTCCTCCTCCGCCTCCTTTTTGGCTTCGGCCAGTGCGCTCTTGAGGGATTCGACCTCAGATGCATTCACTATGAGTATAACCATAAAACCCAAAAAGATAACCAATCAGAGCTCATATCATTTGGGGTATGTATAGGTACCGCATACCTTGCTCTTCCTCAAAACACTATTGGTGCGGATGCGCTCTTCATTGGCCCGCTCCAACCTCTGCTTAAGTCCGGACACTTCGGCAACATGTGCAGTTGCTGCTAATAGCGAAGCCTGTTTATCAAAATAGACACATATGTCATCTCCTGCGAATACTAATCGATACTCTGTTCGGCCCTTCTTTGCAAAAGCCGAACAGAGTCTTAGGGGCTACTATCTATACACATGCATATTTTTTGCATATGCAAAGCAGGTAAAAAATATTACTTCACATACCTCAAAGCCTGTTAGTAGGGTGTTATAGGCTTCATTCAATCCTTTTTAGCGGACCGAACCTTTTCAACCACCGTACCCATAAGGGTACGGTGTTCCTCCACAATGGAAGCGCGCTGAAGCGGTTCCACCAGAACGTCTGGCGCATCTGGCGCCTCTGGATTGACAGAGGTCGTTGGTGTTGTTGACGTTCCCCCTTCTGTCAAAGGAGGCTTCTCGCTTGATTCCGTAGCCGTGCAGATCTCCGGAATGATATTCGGTTGGGGGTCGAATTGGGCATGGCCCCCATAGCCAGTCTCCATGGGGGTCGGTTCCCCATGTTTTCGGCAGCTGAGGTATTACCCTCTGGCACCGTCTTGATGGCCTCCCGCACCTCTCCATGGTCGGGAGAGGTTCTTCAGGACAACACTTTGGTGTTGTCCGTGGCAGTGGGCGGGGAGGCCTGTGCAGGCATCTCGCTCCCCATCATGCGGTGCCAACGAATTCCCAGAAGACGATCGTTGGGGGAGATCACGAGCTAGACTACAGCACACAATGCAATGTGTTAAAACCACAAAGCATAAAACTGGATATATGTACGATGTCCTTAGATACTTACGATTCGGCCCGGGGGTTCGGCCTGGGGCACCACTCGGGGATGGCTTCGGCGTTCCTTCTGAATCGTCCGAAAGGGAGATCTTCCCCTTCTTGGACTCCTCCGCCTCTAGGTCCACGGAAGCCGCCCTTTTCTTCTTTACGAACTAAAGGGGAGAATTGCTCTCCTCCTCCTCCTATTCATCTTCATCCCCCTCTTGGGAGGAGAGAGCTTCGGTATCCCCGGACGCAGCGTCCGAAGTTCCTTTTCAGCGAAGGCCACCTCTAACCCCCTTGCCCTTCTTCTTGGCCTTCTTCTTTGGCGCCTGGTACGGCGTCGGGACCAGCATCTTCGTCAGAAGAGGAATGGCTGGGTCTTCGGGCAGCGGAGCCGGACATCGGATCCGCTCCGCCTTCTTTGTCCAGCCCTGAAGGAAGAATGGAAGACTCAGCATACTGATACGTCCATTTTGCATCATGCTTTCATATCAATATTTATTGCATTATGGGATGTTATTACACATTATATCACAATACTTATGCCTATTCTCTCTTATTTTACAAGGTTTACTTGAAGAGCGGGAATGCCGGCAGCTGGAATTCTGGGCTGGAAAAGGAGAAAATATTAGAGACCTATTCTACACATCTCCAAAAGTCCAAAAACTTCACGGGAGCACGTTTCAGAATATATAAAAAATATTGGACCAGAGGGGGCCACCCACCATCCACGAGGGTGGGGGCGCGCCCTATCCCCCTGGGCGCGTCCCCTGGCAGCCCTCTGATGCCCATCTTTGGCTGTATGGAGTCTTTCATGGAGGAAAAAATCATAAGAAAGCTCATGGGACAAAACTCCGCCGCCACGAGGCGGAACCTTGGTGGAACCAATCTACGGCTCCGGTGGAGCTGTTCGGCCGGGGAAACTTCCCTCCATGTGGGGGAAATCATCACCAACGATCCTCTCATCGAGATGGGGTCAATCTCCATCTCCATCAACATCTTCACCAGCACCATCTCATCTCAAAACCTAGTTCATCTCTTATATCCAATCTTTGTATCCAAACCTTAGATTGGTACCTGTTGGTTGCTAGTAGTGTTGATTACTCCTTGTAGTTGATGCTAGTTGGTTTACTAGGTGGAAGATCATATGTTCAGATCCATTATGCATATTAATACCCCTATGATTATGAACATGAATATGATTTGTGAGTAGTTACGTTTGTTCCTGAGGACATGGGAGAAGTCTTGCTATAAGTAGTCATGTGAATTTGGTATTCGTTCGATACTTTGATGAGATGTATGTTGTCTTTCCTCTAGTGGTGTCATGTGAACATCGTCTACATGACACTTCACCATTGTTTGGGCCTAGAGGAGGGCATTGGGAAGTAATAAGTAGATGATGGGTTGCTAGAGTGACAGAAGCTTAAACCCTAGTTTATGCGTTGCTTCGTAAGGGGCTGATTTGGATCCACATGTTTCATGCTATGGTTAGGTTTACCTTAATACTTCTGTTGTAGTTGCGGATGCTTGCAATAGGGGTTAATCATAAGTGGGACGCTTGTCCAAGGAAAGGAAGTACCCAAGCACCGGTCCACCCACATATCAAATTATCAAAGTATCAAACGCGAATCATATGAACGTGATGAAAACTAGCTTGACGATAATTCCCATGTGTCCTCGGGAGCGCTTTCCTTTATATAAGAGTTAGTCCAGGATTGTCCTTTGCTACAAAAGGATTGGGCCATCTTGCTGCACCTTATTTACTTTCATTACTTGTTACCCATTACAAATTACCTTATCACAAAACTATTTGTTACCGATAATTTGAGTGCTTGCAGAGAATACCTTGCTAAAAACTGCTTATCATTTCCTTCTGCTCCTCGTTGTGTTTGACACTCTTACTTATCGAAAGGACTACGATAGATCCCCTGTACTTGTGGGTCATCAAGACTCTTTTCTGGCGCCGTTGCCGGGGAGAGAAGCGCCTTTGGTAGGTGGAATTTGGTAACAAAAATTTATATAGTGTGCTGAAATTTACTATCACTTGTTACTATGGAACATAATCCTTTGAGGGGCATGTTCGGGGTATCTTCACCCCGACCAGTAGATCAAAGATTTGCTCCTCAACCTACTGAACCTACTGAAAATGTTTACTTAGAAATTCCTTCGGGTATGATAGAGAAACTTCTAGCTAATCCTTTCACATGTGATGGAACCTTACATCCCGATTTTAACCTAATCTATGTGGATGAAGTTTGTGGATTATTTAAGCTTGCAGGTATGCCCGAGAATGTTATCAAGAATAAGGTCTTCCCTTTATCTTTGAAGGGAGAGGCATTGACATGGTTTAGGCTATGTGATGATATGGGATCATGGAACTACAACCGATTGAAATTGGAATTTCATCAGAAGTTTTATCCTATGCATCTTGTTCATCGTGATCGTAATTATATATACAATTTTTGTCCTCGCGAAGGAGAAGGCATCGCTCAAGCTTGGGGGGGGGCTTAATTCAATGCTATATTCATGCCCCAATCATGAGCACTCAAAAGAAATGATTATTCAAAAAATTTAAGCTCGGCTTTCTCTCAATAATCGCTCCATGCTTGATACTTCTTGTACTGGCTCTTTTATGATGAAGACTATTGAATTCAAATGGGATTTATTGGAAAGAATTAAACGCAACTCTGAATATTGGGATCTCGACGAAGGTAAGGAGTCAGGTATAACACCTAAGTTTGATTGTGTTAAATCTTTTATGAATACCGATGCTTTCCGTGAATTTAGCACTAAATATGGACTTGACTCTGAGATAGTAGGTTCTTTCTGTGAATCCTTTGCTACTCATGTTGATCTCCCTAAGGAGAAGTGGTTTAAATATAATCCTCCCATTGAAGTAAAAGTAGTTGCACCTATTAAAGTTGAAGAAAAGACTATCACTTATAATGATCCTATTGTTCCTACTGCATATATTGAGAAGCCACCTTTCCCTGTTAGAATAAAGGATCATGCTAAAGCTTTAACTGTGGTTTGCAAGAGTAATACTAGAACACCTACTCCCTCTGAGCAAATTAAAGTTGAACCTAGTGTTGCTATGGTTAAATATCTCTTGGCGAATAATACTGATGGGCATGTTATTTACTTCTGTGATGATTCTGCTAGAATTGCTAGAACCGATACTAAAAATAAACATAGACCTATTGTAGGCATGCCTGTTATTTCTGTTAAAATAGGAGATCATTGCTATCATGGCTTATGTGATATGGGTGCTAGTGCAAGTGCAATACCCCATTCCTTATATAAATAAATTATGCATGATATTGCACCTGCTAAGTTAGAAGAAATTGATGTTACAATTAAGCTTGCCAATAGAGATAGTGAGATACTATTTCACCAGTTGGAATTGTTAGAGATGTTGAAGTCTTGTGTGGGAAATTAAATATCCTGCTGATTTTCTTGTTCTTGGTTCCCCACAAGATAACTTTTGTCCCATTATATTTGGTAGACCCTTCTTGAATACTGTTAATGCTAAGATAGACTACAATAAGGATATTGTTTCCACTGTTCAAGAATTCACCCGATTAATCAGTTAACGGGCCAGTTAATCTCTACTCATATCATGGTCAGTTAGACCGATTAAACTGTTGTCAAGACGATTAATCCCTATTGGCCCATTAACAGGTGGGCAAACAAGGCCCAAATTTTGGCCCGTAACCTCTTACATCCCCATCCCGCTCCTTAATAGCCAGGATTAATAATTTTATGTCCTCTCTATGCTTTTCATATGTGTATGGCAGCATGTTTTGCTATACTGTATAGCTAGGAGGATAAGAATATGGTGTAATACATAAAAAATCTATATATATGTTAACAAGGTCTTATTCAACCTACCAATTAATGGCCGATCGATTAATCGCTACTCCTAAACCGATCGAGCAGCTACCAGTTAACGATTTCTTGATCATTGATTGTTTCTGTTGGTTTAGGGGATATGTCTCATGAATTTAATTTTTCGAAATTTCGTGGACAACCCCATGATAAAGAATTGCCTCGTAAATATGAAATTATTGGTCTTGCTTCTATTGCTGTGCCTCCTAATGATCCTTTAGAGCAATATTTGCTAGACCATAAAAATGATATGTTTATGAATGATAGAAGGGAAATAGATGAAGTATTCTTTAAACAGGGACCTATTTTGAAACACAACTTGCCTGTTGAAATCCTAGGGGATCCTCCTTCACCTAAGGGTGATCCCGTATTTGAGCTTAAACCTTTACCTGATACTCTTAAATATGCTTATCTTGATGAGAAAGAGATATATCCTATTATTATTAGTGCTAACCTTTCAGAGCATGAAGAAAAGAAATTATTGAAAACTCTGAAGAAGCAATGTGCTGCTATTGGATATACTCTTAATGATATTAAGGGCATTAGTTCCGCTCTTTGCCAGCACAAAATAAAATTGGAGAAAGACGTGAAACCGGTTGTTGATCACCAATGAAGGTTAAATCCTAAGATGAAATAAGTGGTAAGAAAAGAAATACTGAAGCTTCTGGAGGCAGGTATAATCTATCTCGTTGCTGATAGTCAGTGGGTAAGTACTGTCCATTGTGTCCCTAAGAAGGGAGGTATTACTGGTGTCCCTAATGATAAAGATGAATTGATCCCACAAAGAATTGTTACAGGTTATAGAATGGTAATAGATTTCCACAAATTAAATAAAGCTACTAAAAATGATCATTTCCCTTTACCTTTTATTGATCAAATGCTAGAAAGATTATCCAAACATACACATTTTTGCTTTCTAGATGGTTATTCTGGTTCTCTGAAATACCTGTGTCAAAAGAGGATCAAGAAAAGATAACTTTTACTTGCCCTTTCGGTACCTTTGCTTATATACGTATGCCTTTTGGTTTATGCAATGCACCTGCTATTTTTCAAAGATGTATGACTGCTATATTCTGTGAATTTTGTGAAAATATTGTTGAGTTATTCATGGATGATTTTTCTATTTATGGAACTTCTTTTGATGATTGCTTAAGCAACCTTGATAGAGTTTTGCAGAGATGTGAAGAGACTAATCTTGTCTCGGATTGGGAGAAGTGCCACTTTATGGTTAATGAAGGTATTGTCTTGGGGCATAAAATTTCTGAAAGAGGTATTGAAGTGGATAAAGCTAAAGTTGATGCTATTGAAAAGATGTCATGTCCTAAGGACATCAAAGGTATAACAAGTTTCCTTGGTCATGTCAGTTTTTATAGGAGGTTCATTAAGGACTTTTCTAAAATTTCTCGGCCTCTGACTAATCTCTTACAAGAAGATGTTCCTTTTGTTTTTGATGATGATTGTGTAGAAGCATTTGAAATACTTAAGAAAGCTTTGATTTCTGCACCTATTGTTCAACCTCCTGATAGGAATTTACCATTTGAAATCATGTGTGATGCTAGTGATTATGCTGTAGGGCTGTTCTAGGACAAAGAGTTGATAAGAAATTAAATGTTATACAATATGCTAGTGAAACTCTAGACAGTGCTCAAAGAAATTATGCTACTACTGAAAAAGAATTTTTAGCAGTTGTATTTGCTTGTGACAAGTTCAGACCTTATATTGTTGATTCTAAAGTAACCATTCACACTGATCATGCTACTATTAAATATCTTATGGAAAAGAAAGATGCTAAACCTAGACTTATTAGATGGGTTCTCTTGCTACAAGAATTTGATTTGCATATTATTGATAGAAAGGGAGCTGAGAACCCTGTCGCAGACAACTTGCCTAGGTTAGAAAATGTTCTTGATGACCCACTACCTATTGATGATAGCTTTCCTGATGAAAAATTAGTTGTGATAAATTCTTCTCGTACTGCTCCATGGTATGCTGATTATGCTAATTATATTATTGCTAAGTTTATACCACCTAGTTTCACATACCAGCAAAAGAAAAAGTTCTTCTATGATTTAAGGCACTACTTCTGGGATGATCCACATCTTTATAAAGAAGGAGTAGATGGTGTTATTAGACGCTGTGTACCTGAGCATGAACAGGAACAGATCCTACGCAAGTGTCACTCCAAGGCTTATGGAGGACACCATGCTGGAGATAGAACTCCACACAAGGTATTGCAATCCGGTTTTTATTGGCCGACTCTCTTCAAAGATGCCCGTAAGTTTGTCTTGTCTTGTGATGAATGTCAAAGAGTTGGTAATATTAGTAGATGTCAAGAAATGTCTATGAATTATTCACTTGTTATTAAACCATTTGATGTTTGGGGCTTTGATTATATGGGACCGTTTCCTTCCTCTAATGGGTATACACATATTTTAGTTGCTGTTGATTACGTTACTAAGTGGGTAGAAGCTATTCCAACTCATAGTGCTGATCATAACACCTCTATTAAGATGCTTAAAGAAGTTATTTTTCCAAGGTTTGGAGTCCCTTGATATTTAATGACTGATGGTGGTTCACATTTTATTCATGGTGCTTTCCATAAAATGCTTGCTAAGTATGATGTTAATCATAGAATTGCATCTCCGTATCACCCAGTCTAGTGGTCAAGTAGAATTGAGTAATATAGAGATTAAATTAATTTTGCAAAAGACTGTCAATAGATCTAGGAAGAATTGGTCCAAGAAACTTGATGATGCATATAAAAATCCTATGGGTATGTCTCCGTATAAAATGGTTTATGGAAAAGCATGTCACTTACCTCTCGAACTAGAACATAAGGCATATTTGGCCATTAAAGAGCTCAATTATGATTTCAAACTTGCCGGTGAGAAGAGGCTTTTTGACAGTAGCTCACTTGATGAATGGAGAACCCAGGCCTATGAGAATGCCAAACTGTTTAAAGAAAAGGTTAAAAGATGGCATGACAAAAGGATACAAACACGTGAGTTTAATGTAGGTGATTATGTATTGTTATACAACTCATGTTTTAAGATTTTTTTGCAGGGAAACTTCTCTCTAAATGGGAAGGTCCTTACGTCATCGAGGAGGCCTATCGTTCCGGTGCCATAAAAATCAACAACTTCGAAGGTGGTAAACGGTCAAAGAATCAAACATTACATCTCAGGTAATCCCATAAATGTTGGAACTAATGTTATTGAAACCGTAACCCCGGAGGAATACATAAGGGACACATTCCAGAATGTTCCACACTCCAAAAAGGAATAGGTACATGGTACGGTAAGTAAACCGACTCCAAAATAGTTCTAATGGCAAATTTTCTCCGTTTTGGAATAACTAAGAAAATTGGAAAATAAGAAGCAATATGGAAAGGACACGAGGCTTCCATGAGGGTGGAGGGCGCGCCCTACCCCCTGGGCGTGCCCCTGGCTCCTGGGCATTGTCGGTGTCAAAACCGGTGGATCTCGGGTAGGGGGTCCCGAACTGTGTGTCTAAGGTCAATGGTAACAAGAGACAAGGGACATGATGTTTACCCAGGTTCGGGCCCTCTCTGTAATACCCTACGTCCTACTTGATTGATATTGATGAATATGAGTGTTACAAGAGTTGATCTACCTCGAGATCGTAATGGCAAAACCCTAGAGGTCTAGCGTGTATGGCTATGATAATGAGTCTCTCCTATCCGAAATAAGTCCTCCAGTTTACATAGACACCAGGTGGATCTAGGGTTACATAAGTTCGTTACAAAGAAAGGAATCTACATATTCGACGCCAAGCTTGTCTTCCACGCCAAGGAGAGTCCTATCCGGACACGGGTACCGTCTTCGGTCTTTGTATCTTCACAGCCCATCAGTCCGGCCCATGGCTAATAGGTCGGACGCCCGAGGACCCCTTACTCCAGGACTCCCTCAGTAGCCCCTGAAGCTGGCTTCAATGACAAGGTATCCGGCACGTAGTACTGTCTTCGGCATTGCAAGGCGGGTTCCTCCTTCCGAACTCCAAAGTAGTCTTCGAACGAATTGATCGTGTCCGGACCTGTAACACACAGCCGTAGAGAGTATAGTATTCCATGAATTCAATCTGCTGACAACTTTGGTAACGTGACGTCATGCTTCTCAGTCATTATTTCGAACTGTTTCCTATCCCGCCGTTCCATGTTTCAGGGCGTGGTTTTCATTGACACGTCTTGTCGAAGTAGAGATCGTGTCCCTTAATTGCGGGATTTTCATCAATACGAGCGTGGGTAACCCAACCGTCCTGCGGGAAAGATTCCTTAGGAATAGGCAGGTTCTTAGGCTTAGGAGGAGGCGTCAATACCCGCTGCCTTTATAAAGGAACCAAGGGTCGTCCTTTTATGCAAAACCTCTCCTCAGCCTTCCAGACCTCGAGTTCTAGCACCCAAGGTTCGACTTCATTGTTTCAAGCCTCCCCATCATGTTCGGGCCCAGTTCTCAAGGCCGATGGGTGACTTCCTTCGTTACAGAGGAGGACATCGCAAAGCTTCGGGCGGCCAGATATTTGACCGCGGAGGTCCACCACAGACTTCCTGCTCAAGGACAGGTTATTCCAACCCCCCAGATCCAGCGAGAGGGTCATATTCATCTCCCACTTCCTCCCGGGGCTAGGGTTTGCTCTTCATCCCTTCGGCCCGGGGGCTAATGTTTTATTATGGACTAGATTTTCATGACCTAGCCCCGGACTCTATCCTCAAAGTCTCAGCTTTTATCATTACATGTGAGGCCTTCCTCCAAATCCCCCCACACTTAGGCTTATGGCTCAAGACCTTCAGTGTGCAGCCGAAGGTAGTCGACGGGGAACAGGTGGAGTGCGGCGGTGCTATGATTAGCCAACTCACCAGCACTCCTTGGTCAAAAGGTTCTTTTACCGAAACTTCCAATCACTGGCAGCGGGGGTGGTTTTACGTTACGAAGCCCCGCAGCACCAAGTGGGTAGCTGCACCCACATTCCGTCGTAGCCCACCGTTACAGCTTGCATCATGGGTCAACAAGGGGCTAGACTGAGGATCGGTTGATGAAGTGCAGACTTTATAGAGCCGCATCCGAACCCTCCCCGAGAGAGACATCGATCTTGTCAACATGATCCAAGTGATGTTAGTTCACCGAATCCTGCCATGCCAGCGCAGGTCTTGCCGCATGTGGGACCTTAATCCAGAAGGACCACAAACCCTCCAACATTTCTTTGGCACCACACATGAAGGGATGTGGAAATTATTTTTTGGGAAGCGGAAACATTGGCCGGATACCACCGAGGACGCCGTCCTTAACTGCAACCGTGTGGATACCTAGTTAAGCACTTGTCTTCTGAACACTTTGTAATTACGCATATCGTAATACAGTACTGAGCAGGCTATCTTTCTCCAGGGCTGGATAAGGAAGGCTTAACTAATTATGTGTTCGGCCCCTCTGCCCGAAGGCCCAGCGAATCCTGTTTTAACAAGGATGCTAGCCCCGGCACCATACCAGATGCCTGTGAACGAGGGCGAGGCGGAGTGTGGAAAGACCAAAGATGACCCCTACTCCATGGGTACCTCAGACATTGTGTCCAGAGGAATCAAAATTCCCTCATCCGAAGACAAGAGTGAAGGGAGGGCCACCGTCTCTTCCCCTCATGGGAAGAAAAAGGCCGCCTCCAAAGATTGGGAGGAACAGGCTCCTAAGCGAGGCAAGATGCCTTAGGTGGGTGGCTCGGGCTTGGAGCAAGTCGAAGCGCAGTCTCATGATGAGGACAAGCCTCATGCCACATCGTAAGTGAACAAGGCTGTTTTAAACAAGTCCCGTTCTTTTTTATGACGCCTGGGATATATATTTTTTGCAGCTCAACACGCAGTTTTCCTCAATAATCCTCCTCCTTGGGGGACCTTCTCCCAGAGATGATGGAAAGAGAGACGCCCCCACCGGCCTCTTCGCCCAATAGGGCAGACGACTTTGAGGTGTCGTCGCGGAGGGTCTCCCCAGACCAACAAGTGGTGCAAGGGATGATGAAGATGCCACCCGAAGGTGATACTTCGGTGGCCCAGGGTCCTGGGAACAACAATGAGCGCCCCGAACAATCCGGTATACAGTCGGATACGAATGAACGGATCCCTTCAAAGGGTGGCCGTACTCCTACGGCGGCCTCCGCATACCCAGAGGTGCCGGATATCTTGACGAACATGCTGCGGCAGGTGTCCGTCTCAGAGGAACATCGTATCTTGATGGGCACAATGGTTGAAAAGGTCCCGTCCGCGGAGAGCGGATTGGATGAGGCCTTTGCGAGCCTACTAAGAGGCTTCGAGGTTTGTACTGTAATATGTTGTCACGCCCTCGATGCGGCTATATCTCCCACGTGTCGAAGCAAGACTTAGAGGCATAACCGCATTGAAAGCAATGTCACAAGTGAGGTAATCTTCACACAACCCATGTAATATATAAGGGAAAGAGATACATAGTTGGCTTACAATCGCCACTTCACACAATTACATGAATAAAGCATTACATCAACCAAATACAATCAAGGCCCGACTACGGAACCAAAATAAAAGAAGAACCCCAAATGCGACAAAGGTCCCCGATCGACCCCAACTGGGCTCCACTACTGATCAACTAGAACGAAACAACACAAAGGGCAAGATCTTCATCGAGCTCCTCCTTGAGCTTGGTTGCGTCATCTGCACGGACTCAACGGCACCTGCAAGCTGGTTTTGGAAGTATCTGTGAGCCATGGGGACTCAGCAATCTCGCACCCACGAGATCAAAACTATTTAAGCTTATAGGAAGGATGGAGTAATGAGGTGGAGCTGCAGCAAGCGACTAGCATATATGGTGGCTACAATCGCAAAAGAGAGCGAGAAGAGAAGCAAGGCACGGTCGTGAAGCTAGTAGCGATCAAGAAGTGATCCTAGAGCAACCTACGTCAAACAAAACTCCAACACCGTGTTCACTTCCCGGACTCCGCCGGAAAGAGACCATCACGGTTACACACACGGTTGATGTATTTTAATTAAGGTCAACTTCGAGTTTTCTACAACCGGACGTTAACAAATTCCCATCTGCCCATAACCGCGGGCACGGCTTTCGAAAGTTCAAATCCCTGCAGGGGTGTCCCAACTTGGCCCATCACAAGCTCTCACGGTCAATGAAGGAATAGACCTCCACCCGAGACATTCCTATCAGACTCGGTATCCCAGTACAACAAGACATTTCGACAGGGTAAAACTAAACCAGCAACACCGCCCGAATGTGCCGACAAATCCCGATAGGAGCTGCACATATCTCTTTCTCAGGGCACACTCAGATGAGCGCTCCATACAACTAAAACCAAACCTCGAGTTTCCCCGAGGGGGCGCTGCACAGGACTCTAGTTCGGACCAACACTCAGAGGAGCACTGGCCCGGGGGGG
>NC_041384.1:270468107-270495472 GCF_002162155.2 Triticum dicoccoides
AAGATAGTAGTGATTTCGAGGGTATGATCATCTTGCCTGAAATCCCGCAAGGAAGAAGAACGAGTCCATGAAGAAGACAAACGACCGTAGACGAACGAATCCTCACAACTCCGGAACGAAACCGAAGCTAACGAGAGAAGCAACCCGGAAAGAAACAAACAACATAGTAAACAAACATCACATAAACATGGCATGATGCGCAAACAAGTATGATGCATGTCCGGTTTAAATATGCATGGCATGGGAAAGTGCAACAAACAATACTACAAGTTAAGTGGAGCTCAATATGCAACGAGGTGCATGTTGACGGAACACCACATCAATTATTTAGTTATCTCTCGTTTAAGCTACCCAACAATATTAACTGTTGTTAAACATGGCAAGAGGTGAAGCATAATATAAACTATACCATCTAAACAATTTAAATGGGGCCGGATATAAAAACAACAAATCCGGTAAATCCCCATATGCATTTAGCAATTTAATGCAACAACAAGTTTAAACATTTTAAATGTTGTTATCATGATGCGGGTGACATATACAAGTTTTATGCAATTTTATGAAAATGTTGACATGAGCATGTTATGAAGCATTTGGTCACCATGGCGGAATGAAAAGGGTGCCACGGCGGCGAAACAGAAATGGTGCCACGGCAACATATCCGAAAATGATGCCACGGCAACATATCGGCTCCGGTAGCTCACAAAGATACCAGTGCAAAAGGAGGCGTGACGTGAGCGAGTCATGCAAGATGGTGGGGTGGTCCCGACTTCCGGGTTCCCACGGGACGGTGGCACGGCAAAAGAGGGGCATCGCAAGGACGATTCGTTCACAGAGCAAACGATGCATCTCATTCAACACATGCATTAGGTCACGGGCGTCGTCTCGGCGTTATACCTTCGAAGCGTGCGTTTTCGGAGCGGTTCGAGTCGTCGAGGGAAGTAGTTGTTCATGTGGCGACGGTAGTGGTACATATCGTAGTGGAAGTAGTTGTTCATGTCCCGTGGATGTTCGGGGTCCACGGGGTCTTCGAGGGTCGACGATAGTGGTACACGTGGTAGATGAACTTGGCGATCCGAAGGGGTACTTGGCAGGTCGTCGAGGTACGCGTTCTTGGAGATCCCGTAGACGCGGTAGAGGTACTTGACGTGTCACCATGTAGTCGAACTTGGCAAGTGATGGTCGTCGTGGTACTTGGCGTCTCACCGTGTAGTTGTACACGGAGTCGAACAGAGGGCCTTGGCGAAACCAGGGTGCATCTTGGCGGTCTCGTCTCAGTCTCCAAACCAAAACGAAGCAAGGCAAAAGACTCGGTGCGGTGGTGGTCGGCAGGTGCATGAAGGGGAAGCAGGAGCAGAGGTGTGGCGGAGCTCGGGACGCCATGGCAGCAGAATCTCGGGGCCGAGGACGAGGTCGAGCAGAAGGCAGGGAGGCGGTGGGCTCCTCCGGGCGCAGATGAAGACGGCGGCGGGCACGAGGAGAAGACAGGGGGCCGCTGAACGAGCTTGAGGGCGACGGAGGGGCGCCGGAGTTGGCCGTCCCGGTGGAGTTGCGGAGGCCGGGCGTGGGGCTGATGGAACAGGACGCGACGGAGGCAAGGAGGCCGACGGGGCTCCGGCCTGGCTCTCTTCTCCGGCGAGGGCGGAGCGCGGGAGCAAGGGGAGGACCCTGGAGGCGGGGCGACGAGCGAGAGGAGGGTTCGGGCGCGGTGGAGAGCTCGGCAGCGGGGTCAGCAGCGGCAGCCACGGGAGGCCGAGGCTGGCAGGGCGCGGGGGCGCTCGAGAAAGGGAGGCATCGCGAGGTGGAGATGGTTCGGCGGCGGGGTCGCGCGCGAGGTGAGAGGCGAGAGGGAGATGGGGATCGAGAGGAGGGAGTGGGGTCGATCGGGAGAGAGGGCGACGAGGTCGGGCGCTGGCGGCGGAAGGAAAACGAGGAGGAGGGGATCGAGTGATGGAGTCGGGCTAGCGGGGCTAGGGTTTGGTCGGTGGGGCGCCGGCTGGGCTGCAGATGGGCCTTAGAGGCCGGCTGGGCTTGCTCCTCTCTCCCCCTATTCTCTTATTTTCCAAAACAGAAAAATACCAAAGAGGAAAAGAAGAGGAAAGGAAGTGTTTGGGATAGCATTTACGCATGGGGGGTAATTTTCCCGGACTCGCAAAAATGCGCTGGTTCCAAGGAAATAGAAATGGCCAAGATCGAACGATAAGAATTCAAACTCATTTGAATTTAATTCAAATGGGTTTGAACTAGGACTTGATAAAAGGAAGGTCCAAAAATGTTGAGGATTTTTGGTGGAGCTCCGAAAAATGATGAAATAAATTATTGGATAACGTTTGAGGTCAAAGGCATGGGGAATTATTTTGCAAGTGTGTTTTGGTGATTTCCGAAATAAAGAAATATTTAATATAGCTCCCTAATATTGGAGGATAAGTTATAAAGAGAAGTCACCATGTGAGTTCCCTCGGTTTAAATGGATCGAAAAATCCATACAATTTATTTAGTTGAGGTTTTAAAAATTAATGATATGATGGCATGATGACATGAAGCAATGCACATGATGCAAGGATGAATGCAACAAATAAAACAAATCACACGACGAAACTCGGAATAGCTGGAAGTCTTCTGGAGCGTCGGTCTCGGGGCGTTACAACACTCCACCACTACGAGAGGATCTCGTCCCGAGATCTAGGATGGCACCGGAGAGAAATGGAAGAGGAAGAGAAGAGGTAAAACTAAGTTGCTTCTTCGACCAATGAGTGAAACCAAAGAACCTTGAGAGGTTGAGCAATTTAAAAGAAAGAGCACAACTGAGAAGAACGAGATTGCAAACAATCCGTTAGAAAAAAAAGGAACAAGGAACATTACGAGAACTTGAAGGTTGCAAAGACATGAATCAAGAGTTTAATGGACAAGATAGAATTCGAAACCACTCCGGTTAAAACAAGATGAGAGGGGAAGAATTCGGGCAGTACTCCGGTTGAACATGGAAGGAATAGAACATGAACTTGAGAAGATGGGATGTTACTTGATGAAATCAACAACACACTGCCTCCGGAACTATTGAAAGAATGGCACAATGGGTAAGAAGGATTTCAGACAGCTCTTCAGTTGAGAAAGAAGGGAAAACTTGATAAGATTAGAGAACTCGAATGAAAACACGACACTCCGGTTAAATGGATAAGCAAGAAAAGAACACGATCCTCACGAATCGAGATGGTGAGTGAAAAGAGCAACGTCACAATGCCTCCGGAAGAAAGAATAGAAGATAGGTCATTGGAATAACAGAATGGAGGGGGAAATGGCAACTTCTGCCACAATTGAGCTTGGAAAGCACTCTTCCAAGAAGGTTACAACGGGGTTGTTGGGAAAAACCAACAACGAAACGAATAAGCTTGTAGTGGGCTTATGGAAAACATCTCAAAATTATGAGGTGACAACCGGCCACTAACGGAAACGATTGCTAGCTTTAGATCGACGAAGAGATGAACACTTCTTCCACCAAGATGATAAAGAGATAACTTGGATCATTGGCAAGCACCACAAATAGCAACATTCCAATGGAAGGCTTTTAGGTGAAATATGACACAAGATAACTCCAACAACGAGGTTGATGGATTTAAAAATAACTCATTCTTAACAACATGTGAATCATGGAACATGAACTCAAATTATCAAGAATGACATAATACCACCTCCAAAATATGGTAGAAAGAATTGCACTCCGGATTACCATATGAAGAAAGCTTGAGCTCCTTAAGAAAGAATCTCGATGAAAACTTTGAGAAGGGAATTAAATCCTTGATGAACCATCATGTAGAACCTCCATGAAGAACTCCGGTAAACAAAAGGAATAAAAAAGAAAGAGAAATTGAAAACACAAGGTGAATCCTTGCAACGATTTAGATGGATCTCCGTGATAATTAGAGCTTGGAACTCCGGGAAAAAGAGAAGATAAAACAAATGAAACCGAGAATTTTAAGGGCCTCCGGAATAAAGAATTAATCACTTGGATGAACAAGAATAAGAATTATGTTATGCTTATCCTTCACCAATTAAATTGATGTCAATCAACGGATTCGGCATACTACTTATTCTCGTAGAAAGGATTAAAAGAGATATAGCGTAAACTTGAGAAGGTCTTCAACGAACCACCGGTAGGATTGGAACAACAAATGAATTGATATGATGAACAAGGAAGAGAGATCTTGAAAGAACCACCGTAAGAATTGAAAATGATCGAAGTAGGGGTGCATCACCGGTAAGAATTTGCAAATGAACGAGGATGTTTGAGAGGATTTAGATACATGAGAGCGCAGAGATCACGAGCTGATTAGAGATCACTTGATGCACCGATAAAATTGGAGAGTGATAACTGAAAGCTGAGAATGAATAATCCCGAAATAATGGCCTTCAGATAATCAAACTGAAAAGACTCCTGAATTTGCACCGGATGGATAAAAAGAATATCTCACAATCGCAAATAATTATGAGAGGATGGCAACAAGCTAGAATCACGAATCTCTGAGAGAGCGGATAGATATGGAGGAAAAATCTTCATCGGTCTTCAATATCTGAGAATGACGATGAGAAACACCACCAAGAATTATTTAGACACTCCGAAAGAATCAAAAGCGAAGAGGTTGAGCCAACTATGAAAAGAATTAGAAAGATCTAGGAGATGGCATTTGACTGATGATAACTCATTCTTACGTCAAACTTCGAAAAGAATTTTAAGGACATCTCCGGGAGAATTAGAAGAGTCAGGTAAGATCCTGGGAAAAGACATGTGGGTTAGGGCCCACTGAAAAGATACACCGTATAACGATTTCAAAGAGAGATTGCACCGGTTGAATTTAAATGGCTTGAATGAGATAACGTCCTTGAAAGAGCTTGAACGAAAGCAGAGTGTAAGCACGAATCTTCGGGATTTCTTGAGCACTCCGGAACAATTGAATAGCAAGAGGTGGATGATTAAGAGGTGCACCGGCATAAGAAAAGCATTGGAAAAAAAAGAAAAGGAGTATGCTTAATACCAAAGCTTGAATTAAATCCACCGGAGAAGAAAAGAACGAGGAATGACGAACTTGAAGCTCCATTAGAATCTTCATGAGAATCACCGGATAAGAACATTGACGGAAAAGAATGGAGAAACTTCCCATCAATAAAATGGATACTTGAAGAAGAAATCTTAGTCCTTGAAGAAAAACAAAAGGGAGGGAGGGTGGGAAAAACAAAGGCAACTTGGAGACGGATGAAACAAACACCGTTGAGAAGAAATGATAAATGGTCTTGCAAATGTTGACGTGAACGGATCCACTTGAGGAGAGACACGCCGGTTAAAAAAAAGGATTGACAAGACAGACTCGATGATCAAGAAGGATTAGTATTCACATAGGAATATGAGAACACCATTTGGAAAAGGTATGGAATCAACATTTGACTTCGAAGCAACTCGAATACCACAACTCAAAACAAAACAAAGAATTGACTTGCAAAATAAGCCAGAACAAACATATGATAGAGATTTCGTCTGAAGTTTTCGTGGTGGGGTCTACACGGGCTCGAGTGTACAGCACCATCATGTACAAAGCAGTGCACATGACATACGAAGCGTCCCCGAGTCGGCATAGCCAAGGACTCTTTAAGACACAACGAGAGCACTGTAAAACCGACCGTGAATAGGCGGACCACTAGACGTCGAACCCCAATTTCATATCATACATCCGTCGGAAAGATATCCTAAGAGCTACTTGAATTCCCACCTATGAAACTCCCGAAATTTCCAGGTTATGCAATCAGGTGTTGGGGATACAGGGGAAGCATAATATCTCATCCAAAACTAACAAATCCTACATCCAGCTGTATCCATCCTTCAACACATAACAAAGAAACCTTCGGAAATCGTCTACCTCAACCTTCGAAAAGCATCTGTTATACAAGTCATGGCAATACTCCCGTACTCACCTCAGTACTGGGTTATCGGGGTTATCTCACCAACGAACTGCATAAAAGAGATTTTCGATGTCGGCGTACTAAACTCAGGTATTCCAGAACTGCAACGATAAAATTATGACGACAACACCTCAGAGCTCAACTCCCTGGGACACTTCCACTAAACCCCTGACAGGAGGCACCAAGACAATGTTCTCATCATAAAACCATCAGAACGATTCCAAGATACCCGCGTGATCCTAAAATTTTTTTAGTGAAATTTGAGAAGAGAAGAGTCAAAACTCTACGTCAGGATGCCTTACCAGAGCGATGAGGAAACTGGGAAGTAAAAAGAATTCCTAAACTCTCCGATATATATGTCCTAAAGACTCAAAACATTTTTCTAGACACAACTCGGCCGCTAAAAACGATCAAGCAATGGGGCTCCTAAGGTCGGGGAAGGCTCTGATTACCAACTTGTCACGCCCTCGATGCGGCTATATCTCCCACGTGTCGAAGCAAGACTTAGAGGCATAACCGCATTGAAAGCAATGTCGCAAGTGAGGCAATCTTCACACAACCCATGTAATACATAAGGGAAAGAGATACATAGTTGGCTTACAATCGCCACTTCACACAATTACATGAATAAAGCATTACATCAACCAAATACAATCAAGGCCCGACTACGGAACCAAAATAAAAGAAGAACCCCAAATGCGACAAAGGTCCCCGATCGACCCCAACTGGGCTCCACTACTGATCAACTAGAACGAAACAACACAAAGGGCAAGATCTTCATCGAGCTCCTCCTTGAGCTTGGTTGCGTCATCTGCACGGACTCAACGGCACCTGCAAGCTGGTTTTGGAAGTATCTGTGAGCCACGGGGACTCAGCAATCTCGCACCCGCGAGATCAAAACTATTTAAGCTTATAGGAAGGATGGAGTAATGAGGTGGAGCTGCAGCAAGCGACTAGCATATATGGTCGCTACAATCGCAAAAGAGAGCGAGAAGAGAAGCAAGGCACGGTCGTGAAGCTAGTAGCGATCAAGAAGTGATCCTAGAGCAACCTACGTCAAACATAACTCCAACACCGTGTTCACTTCCCGGACTCCGCTGGAAAGAGACCATCACGGTTACACACACGGTTGATGTATTTTAATTAAGGTCAACTTCGGGTTTTCTACAACCGGACGTTAACAAATTCCCATCTGCCCATAACCGCGGGCACGGCTTTCGAAAGTTCAAATCCCTGCAGGGGTGTCCCAACTTGGCCCATCACAAGCTCTCACGGTCAACGAAGGAATAGACCTCCACCCGAGACATTCCGATCAGACTCGGTATCCCAGTACAACAAGACATTTCGACAGGGTAAAACTAAACCAGCAACACCGCCCGAATGTGCCCACAAATCCCGATAGGAGCTGCACATATCTCTTTCTCAGGGCACACTCAGATGAGCGCTCCATACAACTAAAACCAAACCTCGAGTTTCCCCGAGGGGGCGCTGCACAGGACTCTAGTTCGGACCAACACTCAGAGGAGCACTGGCCCGGGGGGGGGGTTAAAAAATGATGACCCTTGAGTCTGCAGAACCCAAGGGAAAGAAAAGGCTAGGTGGCAAATGGTAAAACCAATGTTGGGCATTGCTGGAGAAGCTTTACTTAAGGCGAACTGTCAAGGGGTTCCCATTATAGCCCAACCGCGTAAGGGACGCAAAATCCGGGAACATAACACCGATATGACGGAAACTAGGGCGGCAAGAGTGGAACAAAACACCAGGCATAAGGCCGAGCCTTCCACCCTTTACCAAGTATATAGATGCATTAATTAAGTAAGATATATTGTGATATCCCAACAAGTAAACATGTTCCAACAAGGAACAACATCTCCATGTTCCAACAAGGAACAAACTTCAATCTTCACCTGCAACTAACAACGCTATAAGAGGGGCTGAGCAAAGCGGTAACATAGCCAATCAACGGTTTGCTAGGACATGGTGGGTTAGAGGTTTGACATGGCAATTTGGGAGGCTGACAAGCAAATGGTAGGCATCGTAGCATTGGCATAGCAAGAGCGAGCAAACTAGCATAGCAAAGATAGTAGTGATTTCGAGGGTATGATCATCTTGCCTGAAATCCCGCAAGGAAGAAGAACGAGTCCATGAAGAAGACAAACGACCGTAGACGAACGAATCCTCACAACTCCGAAACGAAACCGAAGCTAACGAGAGAAGCAACCCGGAAAGAAACAAACAACATAGTAAACAAACATCACATAAACATGGCATGATGCGCAAACAAGTATGATGCATGTCCGGTTTAAATATGCATGGCATGGGAAAGTGCAACAAACAATACTACAAGTTAAGTGGAGCTCAATATGCAACGAGGTGCATGTTGACGGAACACCACATCAATTATTTAGTTATCTCTCGTTTAAGCTACCCAACAATATTAACTGTTGTTAAACATGGCAAGAGGTGAAGCA
Organism: Triticum dicoccoides; assembly: GCF_002162155.2. NCBI lineage: Eukaryota > Viridiplantae > Streptophyta > Magnoliopsida > Poales > Poaceae > Triticum > Triticum dicoccoides. The sequence goes on from NC_041384.1 coordinate 270,476,528, forward strand.
TAATATAAACTATACCATCTAAACAATTTAAATGGGGCCGGATATAAAAACAACAAATCCGGTAAATCCCCATATGCATTTAGCAATTTAATGCAACAACAAGTTTAAACATTTTAAATGTTGTTATCATGATGCGGGTGACATATACAAGTTTTATGCAATTTTATGAAAATGTTGACATGAGCATGTTATGAAGCATTTGGTCACCATGGCGGAATGAAAAGGGTGCCACGGCGGCGAAACAGAAATGGTGCCACGGCAACATATCCGAAAATGATGCCACGGCAACATATCGGTTCCGGTAGCTCACAAAGATACCGGTGCAAAAGGAGGCGTGACGTGAGCGAGTCATGCAAGATGGTGGGGTGGTCCCGACTTCCGGGTTCCCACGGGACGGTGGCACGGCAAAAGAGGGGCATCGCAAGGACGATTCGTTCACAGAGCAAACGATGCATCTCATTCAACACATGCATTAGGTCACGGGCGTCGTCTCGACGTTATACCTTCGAAGCGTGCGTTTTCGGAGCGGTTCGAGTCGTCGAGGGAAGTAGTTGTTCACGTGGCGACGGTAGTGGTACATATCGTAGTGGAAGTAGTTGTTCATGTCCCGTGGATGTTCGGGGTCCACGGGGTCTTCGAGGGTCGACGATAGTGGTACACGTGGTAGATGAACTTGGCGATCCGAAGGGGTACTTGGCAGGTCGTCGAGGTACGCGTTCTTGGCGATCCCGTAGACGCGGTAGAGGTACTTGACGCGTCACCATGTAGTCGAACTTGGCAAGTGATGGTCGTTGTGGTACTTGGCGTCTCACCGTGTAGTTGTACACGGAGTCGAACAGAGGGCCTTGGCGAAACCAGGGTGCATCTTGGCGGTCTCGTCTCAGTCTCCAAACCAAAACGAAGCAAGGCAAAAGACTCGGTGCGGTGGTGGTCGGCAGGTGCATGAAGGGGAAGCAGGAGCAGAGGTGTGGCGGAGCTCGGGACGCCATGGCAGCAGAATCTCGTGGCCGAGGACGAGGTCGAGCAGAAGGCAGGGAGGCGGTGGGCTCCTCCGGGCGCAGATGAAGACGGCGGCGGGCACGAGGAGAAGACAGGGGGCCGCTGAACGAGCTTGAGGGCGACGGAGTGGCGCCGGAGTTGGCCGTCCCGGTGGAGTTGCGGAGGCCGGGCGTGGGGCTGATGGAACGGGACGCGACGGAGGCAAGGAGGCCGACGGGACTCCGGCCTGGCTCTCTTCTCCGGCGAGGGCGGAGCGCGGGAGCAAGGGGAGGACCCTGGAGGCGGGGCGACGAGCGAGAGGAGGGTTCGGGCGCGGTGGAGAGCTCGGCAGCGGGGTCAGCAGCGGCAGCCGCGGGAGGCCGAGGCTGGCAGGGCGCGGGGGCGCTCGAGAAAGGGAGGCATCGCGAGGTGGAGATGGTTCGGCGGCGGGGTCGTGCGTGAGGTGAGAGGCGAGAGGGAGATGGGGATCGAGAGGAGGGAGTGGGGTCGATCGGGAGAGAGGGCGACGAGGTCGGGCGCTGGCGGCGGAAGGAAAACGAGGAGGAGGGGATCGAGAGGAGGGAGTCGGGCTAGCGGGGCTAGGGTTTGGTCGGTGGGGCGCCGGCTGGGCTGCAGATGGGCCTTAGAGGCCGGCTGGGCTTGCTCCTCTCTCCCCCTATTCTCTTATTTTCCAAAACAGAAAAATACCAAAGAGGAAAAGAAGAGGAAAGGAAGTGTTTGGGATAGCATTTACGCATGGGGGGTAATTTTCTCGGACTCGCAAAAATGCGCTGGTTCCAAGGAAATAGAAATGGCCAAGATCGAACGATAAGAATTCAAACTCATTTGAATTTAATTCAAATGGGTTTGAACTAGGACTTGATAAAAGGAAGGTCCAAAAATGTTGAGGATTTTTGGTGGAGCTCCGAAAAATGATGAAATAAATTATTGGACAACGTTTGAGGTCAAAGGCATGGGGAATTATTTTGCAAGTGTGTTTTGGTGATTTCCGAAATAAAGAAATATTTAATATAGCTCCCTAATATTGGAGGATAAGTTATAAAGAGAAGTCACCATGTGAGTTCCCTCGGTTTAAATGGATCGAAAAATCCATACAATTTATTTAGTTGAGGTTTTAAAAATTAATGATATGATGGCATGATGACATGAAGCAATGCACATGATGCAAGGATGAATGCAGCAAATAAAACAAATCACACGACGAAACTCGGAATAGCTGGAAGTCTTCTGGAGCATCGGTCTCGGGGCGTTACATATGTGCAATTGTGTTTTATTTGCAAAATACACTTGTGTATAGATAGTAGCCCCTGAGACTCGGGTTGGCTTCCCATGGGAGGCGAACGGAGGATCAAGAAGAAATATTCAAGGACTAATCTGATTAAATTGAACACAAGCTGCTTCCCCCTTGGCTACTTCCCAGACTACGGATATGGCCGAGCTACAACGGAAGCTTGATGTGGCCGGGGATGACATTGTGTTAATCAATATGCGTCTTGATGAATCACATGGTATGTATTCGGGGCAGTCCCTTCACATACATTGTTGTGATATAAGCATGATGCTGAAAGTTATATACTTTAATATGCCTGGCTGCAGATGGTGCTGCCGCCGTTGAAATTCTTCTGGCAGAGTTGGCCCGGGCCAAGGAGCAGGTCCGGTATAGTAATGCGGCTGCCGAAAAGGCTTTGGCTGAGTTAAACCGAACGAGCTGCTCAGCGTCAAGACGAGGAGAAGATATCAACGATGGCGCTCAAACTAAAAAGGCTGCTAGCCGTTGTAAACTCCTTGACAAGGAGAATGATGCTAAGACGGCAGAAATTGACAAGGCCTTACGAGAGGTGAGAGAAGCACGGTCTGAATCCAGAGCCGCCCGTGAGGAGATCCGAAAAGCTAGGGAGATTGCAGCTGGTAAGCCATTTTTGCTACAGACTAAGTTCGGCGTTCCGAACTATGCTCAGCTTAAGCAATTGTGGAGTTCTCCGGATGAGTTTTTAGACTTGCCGAAGAGTTCTTCCGATGTAGCGCAGTTTTACCAGGCGCGAGAGGGGTATGCAATGGAGAAACTTTTCTGGTCACAATTCGGCGCGTCGAAGCGCCCCCTGTTGCTGAATGAGCAGATGTCCCAGTGGGCCGAGCTTCATACGATATCCGGCGCTGCCATGAAGAACGTCATAATACGATTATGGCCAACTGATCCTGTTCCGAATAGATACTTTAGCTTGGTGCAGCGGCTTGTTGACGCGGTGCCACGTATTGACGCTGTGAAGCGGTCGGTGTGCATCGAGGGTGCACGGATGGCCTTTGCTCGAGTCAGGACATTCTGGGGGAAGATGAAAGCCATCGATGTTGCGGTGAAGAATCCACCCAAGGGCGAGGACCGCCACGAACCGGAGCATTATTCTGAAGACGTTCTAGTGTCCACCCGCCTGATAGAGGGTCATTGCTCGAAATACATAATGTTCGAGTGAGGTGTATGAGAATTGTACGAGACAATTTTATAGTTAATCTATTTTTATATATTGCTCGAAAGTTTGTGTTCCTCCTGTGTGGCCATTTTAATATAATCTGAAAGTTTTCCAGTCGTCGGCTTCAGCCCCATCGTAGGAAGTACGGGGGTGTTCGGAAAAGCATTTGATCACTGTTGACCCAATGTCTTGTTCCGTGAAGGAGGTGTCAATGCGACGAACCACGCAACCAGACTATAGGGCGTTAACACTTTCACTTAGCCATAGGAGTTTTATGGTGGGTCTACGACATAGCCCCTGGTATGTATGCGGCTTATTCATATGACGCATGTACATATTTGACCGAAAAGAGGTCCTTCGTGTGACACGGAGGAATTGCTAGAGATTCTGATAAGTCATCGAGTGGTTGACCAGCTCTCGCCGCATCATGATAGTCAGTTTTCGGCTTTCTCTACTGAGGTGCTGATCCAGGTGAACCGGCAGCACAATCGTAGTAGTTCTCCCTTTACTACCCTACCCGATAGAGCGAAACATAGGATAGCAAGCACAGGAGCCAGGCAACCCAACTATTGACCCAAGACATGATTCGGGGCTGATGCATATAAGGCCAAACTCATGACGCCGAAGTATGCTGTAAAAGCTGTTCGGACTTTGTTGGCAACTCATTTGTTCCCGTACTGAGCCCCTGGCCATTTAAGCCCGTGGTATATCTATGAAGCGACCATAAAGGGCGTATTCATTTGCGGAAAGACGTGGATGATTAATTCGGGTAATCTAAACTAGGACCTGAGCGATATGCCAAAGATTACTTTATATATATAAAGGCCATGACCCCGACTATTTAATATGCCCTGGGTCGAAGGCAGAGGAAAAAGGCATGTTACAGGCTCGAAAAAGAGTGTGGTCTACAAAAAGTTATTTTGGACCTCCTGTCGCACGTCTGCGCCGCCTATCCTCATCAAGGGGAATTCTTGAAGGAAGTAACCCCGTAGGTGAGTGTGCGGATCCGAACTCTGATGGAGTCGGTCTTAGATGCTTCTCCTTTGCACCACCTGTTTTTAAGAGGTAATGAAGAAAGAAAAAGGAAAGTAAATAAAAATGTTACCGGAGTGCTTGCAGACTTGTCCGTATTATGCTTCTACCAATGCCCATGGTATTTTAAGTGCGTAGTTCTGTATGCACAGTATAGTTTTAACGGGTATATGATATGGGCAACGGAAGCCGAACTTCTATTTCTGCTCCGGAGTTGATCGATCTTCGGGGGGAAGTTGCTTCTGACCCCCGGCATTTGGCTGGTGAACCACTCGGTCGTCCCTATTCCCTGGCGGCCTCCTTCCCTTGTGTTCGGCATTGAGCTTGCCGGCCTGCTTGAGGACCCAACAACTTCTGTTGGTATGATTAGATGGTTTATTGGGGTGGCCGTGAATCTGGCAGGGTCGTTCCAGTATCCTATATAGGTTGGATGGTCCGTCTTAGTTTGCCTTGAATTGCTTTTACCGTTGACCGGGCTTGGGATTGCTGAGTCCGGCGTTGACCGCTGTGTCATCTGATCTTTCATTATCATTGCGATTGTTGTGTTTGCTTTGTCGTGGCTTGCCATTGCCATCTCGGATTTCGGATGTGCCTGAGTCGCTAGCGCTATTGCTTCTATGAGCGAGCCAACTGTCTTCTCCCGCACAAAAGTGGCTCATTAGAGCGGTAAGGGCTATCATGTATCTAGGTCCTTCTTGACTGAGGTGGCTTGCAAGCCATTCATCCCGGACACTGTGTTTAAAGGCCGCAAGGGCTTCCGCGTCCGGACAGTCGATGATTTGGTTCATTTTAACTAAGAACCTAGTCCAGAGCTTCCTGGCTGACTCTCCGGGATGCTGGACAATGTGACTTAGGTCATCGGTGTCCGGTGGGCGAACATATGTTCCTTGGAAGTTGTCGCGAAAGGCGTTCTCCAAATCTTCCCAGCTGCCAATAGAATTTTCCGGCAGACTGTTTAACCAGTACCAAGCTGGTGCTTTGAGTTTTAGTGGTAGGTATTTCATGACATGAGGGTCGTCTCTACGGGCCATGTGGATGTGGAGGAGGAAGTCCTCGATCCATACCGTGGGATCTGTTGTTCCATCGTATGATTCGATATTTATAGGTTTGAACCCGTCTGGGAATTCATGCTCCATTACTTCGTCGAATATGTTGGGCCACACTACAACGTACCTCCCATGGAGTCCATTTGCGGTTTTCGGCCCGAGCGTGGCTAGGTTTGTCATGTCTGAATAGGTGGCCGTCGTCGCGCATAGAGGTATGTCCTCGCGATCCGTAGATCGCTCTTGAGTGTCCTTCTCTACTACCCAAGTCCTGTGTACAACCCTGAGTTGTTTTGTTCTTGCCTTTATGGCGAGGTGATGCGGTCTGGTGTTCGGCTCGAGTTGCTGCTTTACCCGGACCAAGTTGTGGTCGACCTGCCGCCTTGTGCAATGATGGCATGGGCTTGAGCACCTTGTCGTCGCCCTGGGGTTGCAATCTACGCTTCGGGTAGCTTTTGGCTGGGCCACTAAGGCCGTATTCTTTGGCGGCTAGGACTTCGGTCCATCTATCATTGAACAGATCTTGGTCAGCTTGAAGCTGATGCTGCTTCTTTTTCAGGCTCCTTGCAGTGGCTATTAGTTGGCGCTTGAAGCGCTCCTGCTCAAGAGGTTCCTCCGGCACGATGAAATCCTCGGTGCCGACGCTCACCTCATCCTTAGAGACCGGAAGGTAAATGTCGTCCTCCGAATCTTCGTGTGTGGCTTGTTTACTAGGGCTAACCTTCCCATCTTCCCATTCATCTTGGTCTTTAGCTGTGTCAACGGGGTCTTCATTGTTTTCGCCATCGGCGTCCATACTGTCGATGTTCTCGGAGTCGTAATCAAGTGTATCGATCGAATCCTCGAAAGTGGATATGAAGTTGGTGGTGGGTGGGAAGCAAAATTCTCCACCATCAGCCCCTGGTTCAAGCTGCATATAGTTCGGCTGTGAGTCCTCCACCAAGGACATGTTCTTTAATGAGTTCAACACATCGCCCAAAGGCGAGTGCTGGAAGATGTCTGTGGCGCTGAATTGAAAGATTGATAAGCGATCAAGCTCGGCATCCACGGGCTCGCGTGGTTCGGAACTTACGGCCGGAGACGGGTCCGGAGTTCCACTGACAAAGACGTCGTGAGAGGTTAAGTCTATGTGCGGATCCAATGCCGTGGAATCTTGGGCCTCCGTGGTGGGGTTGATCCTCCCGTCCTTGGATGGCGTAGCTTGCTCCGGATCTAGGGCCGGAGCGGATACAGGAGCAATCTCCTGGATGCGGCCAGATGCTAGATTTAGGTCATGATAATCGGGGTGACCGAGAGCAGCTACCGCGGTCTCGAACCTGGCGAAGATCAAGTCTCCACGGATGTCCGCGACGTAGTTCAAGCTCCCAAATCTGACCTGATGGCCAGGATCGTAGCTTTCGATCTGCTCCAGATGGCCAATCGAATTGGCCTGCAGTGCGAAGCCACCGAATACGAAGATCTGTCCGGGGAGGAAAGTTTCTCCTAGGACAACGTCATTATTGATGATTGAAGGGGCCATCAAACCTCTTGGCGACAGCACAGCGGAACTCTTAATGAAAGCACCAATGTCGGTGTCAAAACCGGCTGATCTCGGGTAGGGGGTCCCGAACTGTGCGTCTAAGGTCGATGGTAACAGGAGACAAGGGACACGATGTTTACCCAGGTTCGGGCCCTCTCTATGGAGGTAATACCCTACGTCCTGCTTGATTGATATTGATGAATATGAGTGTTACAAGAGTTGATCTACCTCGAGATCGTAATGGCTAAACCATAGAGGTCTAGCGTGAATGGCTATGATAATGAGTCTCTCCTATCCGAACTAAGTCCTCAAGTTTATATAGACACCGGGCGGATCTAGGGTTACATAATGTCGGTTACAAAGAAAGGAATCTACATATTCGACGCCAAGCTTGTCTTCCACGCCAAGGAGAGTCCTATCCGGACATGGGTACAGTCTTCGGTCTCCGTATCTTCACAGCCCATCAGTCTAGCCCATGGCTAACAGGCCGGACGCCCGATGACCCCTTAGTCCAGGACTCCCTCAGGCACCTCGTGTCCCCTCCAGACTCTGTTTTCTCGCACGATACTTCTTTTGGTCGGTAAAAATTCATTACATAATCTCCCGAAGGTTTTGACCACCGTATCATGCAAATATCCTCTATCTTTGTTTCGAGCTGTTTCTGTTGCAAATATAGAGTAAGATGTCTTCTCAAGAGTTAGTCGGGGAGAGTCAGGTGTCTCATCCGACACCGGGGCCAAGAGAAAACAGCTATGCTGACCACTTTGGGCCATCAACTAAGGAAGAGATGGAGGCCAACTTGAAAATGGTAGATGCCATGGAGGAGGATGAAGAAGTTACTTCTCGTTTCCAAGCTGGATTCACTATGGGGGAACTACAGAGCTCAGCTATTCCAAACTCAGTCATCCCTTCCAATGTTAGATTTCTTTCTTATGAAAATATGAAAAAGAATGTTACTTGTTCTCCTGCAACTATGCAACATCCTTGGGTGAAAGGAGCTTTAGCCGTCATGGGAAAGCTCCGTAAGGAAATAATGGACCTCAAGCAGCAAGTCAATAAGCTCGAGGAAGAGAATCGTATCCTGAGGGGCATCATCGCCAAGAATATCACATCACCACCCCCGAAGAAGGAGACATAAACATATGGGTATGGGCACTCCCCTTGGCAACTGCGAGGCTTGGGGGAGTGCCCAAGTATCGTATCACCATCACACTTTTATCTTTACCGTTTTTCTTAGTTCGATCCTTTTGGTAATATCTTGATCTAGTAGAATGAAGTTTTAGTATGATCTAGTTTGGAGTTTTGCTTTATGATCCTTCTATGTAATCAAGTCCGTGATCTATATATAATAAAGATTAGTGTTGAGTCAAGGGCTTGATTATCTTACTATGATCTTGAGGGAATAAAATAAAAGAGAAAGAATAAAAAGAAATAAAGAGATCATATGGATCTTATGGAGAGTAATGACTTCACATATAAAGAGTATGATGAATAAAAGTTGTTGAAAGTTGACAAGCATAGTTTTGGTCATCGTTGTAATTAATAGGAAGTAATAAAGAAATAGAGGTTTTCACATATAAATATACTATCTTGGACATCTTTTATGATAGTGAGCACTCATTAAAATATGACATGCTAAAGAGTTGACGTTGGACAAGGAAGACAACATAATGGGTTATGTTTTCTTACATCTGAGATAAATTATATTGTCACGGATCATCCAACATGTTGAGCTTGCCTTTCCCTCTCATGCTAGCCAAATTCTTCGCACCAAGTAGTTTTTCCATGAGAGTCCACAATATCTACCTATGGATTGAATAAGATCCTTCAAGTAAGTTGTCATTGTTACAAGAAATAAAAATTTCTCTCTAAATATGTATGATTTATTAGTGTGGAGAAAATACGCTTTATACGATCTTGTGATGTGGAAGAAATAAAAGCGACGGATTGCATAATAAAGGTCCATATCACAAGTGGCAATATAAAGTGACATTCTTTTGCATTTATACTTCGTGCATCCGACCATAAAAGCACATGACATCCTCTACTTCCCTCTACGAAGGGCCTATCTTTTATTCTTGCCTTATGCTTCATGCAAGAGTCAGGGTGATCTTCACCTTTTCTTTTTATGTTTTATCCTTTGGCAAGCACAATGTGTTGGAAAGATCCTGATATATATGGCTAATTGGATGTGAGTTTTCATGAACTATTATTGTTGACATTACCCTTGAGGTAAAAGGTTGGGAGGCAAAACTATAAGCCCCTATATTTCTCTATGTCCGATTAAAACTTCATAACCATAAATATCGCGTGAGTGTTAGCAATTGTGAAAGGCTAAATGATGGTGGAGTATGTGGACTTGGTGAAAAGCTCTTATATTGACTCTTTCTGATGTTATGATAAATTGCAATTGCTTCAATGACTGAGATTATAGTTTGTTGATTCTCAATGAAGTTTATGATTCATACTTAAAATTGTGAATGAATTGTTACTTTAGCATAAGAAATCATATGAAAATATATAGATATCTTGTTATTCTAAGAATGATCATGATGCCCTCATGTCCGTATTTATCGACACCTCTATCTCTAGACATGTGGACATATTTATCGATATCGGCTTTCGCTTGAGGACAAGCGAGGTCTAAGCTTGGGGGAGTTGATACGTCCATTTTGCATCATGCTTTCATATCAATATTTATTGCATTATGGGCTATTATTACACATTATATCACAATACTTATGCCTATTCTCTCTTATTTTACAAGGTTTACTTGAAGAGGGGGAATGCCAGCAGCTGGAATTCTGGGCTAGAAAATGAGCAAATATTAGAGACCTATTCTAGACATCTCCAAAAGTCCTAAAACTTCACGGGAGCACATTTGAGAATATATAAAAGATATTGGGCGAAAGAAGTACCAGAGGGGGGCCACCCACCGTCCACGAGGGTGGGGGCGCGCCCTATCCCCTAGGCGCGCCCCCCGCCCCGTGGGCCCCCTAGCAGCCCTCTGATGCCCATCTTTGGCTATATGGAGTCTTTAATGGAGGAAAAAAATCATAACAAGCTCATGGGACGAAACTACGCCGCCACGAGGCGGAACCTTGGCAGACCCAATCTAGGGCTCCAGCGGAGCTGTTCGGCCAGGGAAACTTCCCTCCAGGAAGGGGAAATCATCACCATCATCATCACCAACGATCCTCTCATTGGGAGGGGGTCAACCTCCATCAACATCTTCACCAGCACCATCTCATCTCAAACCCTAGTTCATCTCTTGTATCCAATCTTTGTATCCAAACCTCAGATTGGTACCTGTGGGTTACTAGTAGTGTTGATTACTCCTTGTAGTTGATGCTAGTTGGTTTACTTGGTGGAAGATCATATGTTCAGATCCATTATGCATATTAATACCCCTCTGATTATGAACATTAATATGATTTGTGAGTAGTTATGTTGGTTCCTGAGGACATGGGAGAAATCTTCCCACAACTAGTCATGTGAATTTGGTATTTGTTCGATATTTTGATAAGATGTATGTTGTCTTTCCTCTAGTGGTGTCGTGTGAATGTCGACTATATGACACTTCACCATTGTTTGGGCCTAGAGGAGGGCATTGGGAAGTAATAAGTAGATGATGGGTTGCTAGAGTGACAGAAGCTTAAACCCTAGTTTATGCGTTGCTTCGTAAGGGGCTGATTTCGATTCACATGTTTCATGCTATGGTTAGGTTTACCTTAATACTTCTGTTGTAGTTACGGATGCTTGCAATAGGGTTTAATCATAAGTGGGATGCTTGTCCAAGGAAGGGCAGTAACAAGCACCGGTCCACCCACATATCAATTATCAAAGTACCGAACGCGAATCATATGAACGTGATGAAAATTAGCTTGACGATAATTCCCATGTGTCATCGGGAGCGCTTTCCTTTATATAAGAGTTTGTCTAGGCTTGTACTTTTCTACAAAAAGGATTGGGCCATCTTGCTGCACCTTATTTACTTTCATTACTTGTTACTCGTTACAAATTACCTTATCACAAAACTATCTGTTACCGATAATTTCAGTGCTTGCAGAGAATACCTTGCTGAAAACTGCTTATCATTTCCTTCTGCTCCTCGTTGGGTTCGACACTCTTACTTATCGAAAGGACTATGATAGATCCCCTGTACTTGTGTGTCATAACATACCCCTTTGGGTTTACAAGTTGAAGTTATGATTCGGAAATCCAAAAACTTACTGGAGTGGCTGGATGAGCACAGTCGAGGCCGATATCTTCGGTCGGCTCCGGCCACGACTTCTGGGCCTTGAAAAGCAGCTTCTAGATATCTTCGTGTATCATGCCGAAGAATCGCTGCAGGGTCCGAGGGATAGCCGGATTGAACTTCCACATGTGGAGAGTCCGGCGCTGGTAGGGGAGAATCCGGCAAAAAAGCATCACCTGGACTACATCAGCAAGGCTGGTGTTCTTCTCCATTATATTTTTGATGCGCTTCTATAGCATCATCACCTCATCGCACGACGCCTAATCCAGCCCCTGTTTATGCATGGTGCAAGCCACATCGGGGGCCCGGATCTGAACTCAGGAGCGCCCACCCAATTGGTGTCGCGGGGTTCGGTGATGTAGGACCACTCCTGCTGCCATATCTTGACGGTCTCCACAAAGGCCCCTTTTGGACAGGTGACATTCAAGACCTTGCTCACCGTGGCGCCTACACATTCTGCATGCTCTCTGTCAACCACCTTTGGCTTCATGTTGAAGACTTTAAGCCACATGCCGAAGTGGGGGGAATGCAGAGGAGCGCCTCACACATGGCGATGAATGCGGAAATATGGAGGAAGGAATTTGGGGCTAGATCGTGGAAATCTAGCCCATAATAGAACATGAGGCCGCGGACGAAAGGGTGGAGAGGAAACCCTAGTCCACGGAGAAAGTGAGGGATGAACACTACCCTCTAGTTAGGCTCCAGAGTGGGGATGATCTGCTTTTTAGCAGGGAGCCAGTGGCTGATATCCGCGGCTAAGTACCCTGCTTCACGGAGTTCCTTGACGTTCCTCTCCGTGATGGAGGAATCCATCCACTTGCCTTGTGAGACGGATCCGGACATGGCTAGAGTGTTTGGTGGCAACAGAAAAGATTGAAACTTGGGCGCTGGAGCTCGAGGATGGAAGGGAAGAGGAGGAAGAAGGCGTGAGGTAAAAGGATGGGTCCTTATCCTCTTATAAAGGCAGTGAATAGCAAGCGCCCCCTCACGAGCATTAAAACTCGCCTATTCCTATGGGGTCGTGCAAACGACACAGTTGGATTACCCAAACCCGTATTGATAAGAATCCCACAATAAGGGGACACGATCTCTGCTTTGAAAAGACATGTCAATGAAGACCGCACCTCGAAACACGAAGCAGGAGGCTAAAAACGGTTCGAAATAATAATAAGGCCAAAACATAACGTCTTGCCAAAAAAACTGTCAGTAGACATGACTTATTTTGTTTAAGTAGTTCAACCTAGTGGTTCAGGGTTGTAACTGTTGTACAGAGTCGGATATAGTTCTTTTGTCCAACTGCTTTGGAGTATTCAGAAGAGGAACCCGCCTTGCAATGTTAAAGACAATCTGCACACCAGACACATCATCATTGAAGCCTGGTTCAGGGGCTACTAAGGGAGTCCTGGATTAGGGGGCCCCCGGGCATCCTAGCTATGTAACATGGGTCGGACTGATGGGCCGTGAAGATACAAGATAGAAGGTCTTCCCCCATGTCCATATGGGACTCTCCTTTGCGTGGATGGCAAACTTTAACGTTCGGATATGAAGTTTCCTTTCTATGTAAACTGACTTTGTACAACCCTAGGCCCCTCCGGTGTCTATATAAACCGAAGGGTTTAGTCTGTAGAGGAAATCATAATCATACAGGCTACACATCTAGGCCATTATGATCTCAAGGTAGATCAACTCTTGTAACCCCAATACTCATCAAAGTCAATCAACCAGGAAGTAGGGTATTACCTCCATTAAGAGGGCCCGAACCTGGGTAAACATCGTGTCCCGTGCCTCCTGTTACCTTCAATCCTCAGACGCACAGTTCCGGACCCCCTACCCGAGATCGGCCGGTTTTGACACCGACAATCATCACTAACAACTCTCCCATCTTGGGGAGGGCAATCTACATCGACATCTTCAACAACACCATCTCCTCTCAAACCCTAGTTCATCTCTTGTGTTTAATCTTTGTACTGGGACTATAGATTGGTACTTGTGGGTGACTAGTAGTGTCGATTACGTCTTGTAGTTGATTACTATATGGTTTATTTGGTGGAAGATTATATGTTCCGATCCATTATGCTATTTAATACCCCTCTGATCATGAACATGTTTATCACTTGTGAGTAACCTTACTTTTGTTCTTGAGGTCACGGGAGAAATTTTGTTGCAAGTAATCATGTGAATTTTATATGTGTTCGATATTTTGATAGTATGTATGTTGTGATTCCCTTAGTGGTGTCATGTGAACGTTGAGTACATGGTACTTCACCATATTTTGGCCTAAGGGAATGCATTGTGGAGTAGTTATTAGATGATGGGTTGCGAGAGTGACAGAAGCTTAAACCCTAGTTTATGCGCTATTCCTTAAGGGACCGATTGGATCCAAAAGTTTAATGCTATGGTTAGAATTTATTCTTAATACTTATCTCATAGTTGCGGATTCTTGTGAGGGGGTTAATCATAAGTAGGACGTTTATTCAAGTAAGAACAGCACCTAAGCACCGGTCCATCCATATATCAAATTATCAAAGTAGCGAACACAAATCGAACCAACATGATGAAAGTGATTGGATGAAATTCTCATGTACCCTCAAGAACACTTTCCTTATTATAAGAGACCATTTTGGCCTGTCCTTTGCCTCAAAAGGATTGGGATACCTTGCTGCATTTTTTTTACTATTATTGTCACTTGCTCGTTACAAATTATATTGCAATTAAACTACTCGTTACTTATAATTTCAGTGCTTGCAGACATTACCTTGCTGAAAACCACTTGTCATTTCCTTCTACTCCTCGTTGGGTTCGACACTATTACTTATCAAAAGGACTACGATTGATCCCCTATACCTGTGGGTCATCAAGCCTATTTTCTGGTGCCGTTTCCGAGGAGTGAAGCGCTCTTGGTAAGTGGAAATTGGTGTAGAGAAATTATTACTACGTGCTGAAATTTATTGTCACTTGTTACTTTGGAAAACAATCCTTTGAGGGGTTTGTTCGGGGTATCTTCACCTCGACCGGAACCACAATTAGTCAAACCTCAACCTACTGCACCTACTGAAAATATAGAATATGAAATTCCTTCGGGTATGATAGAACAACTTCTTGCTAATCCTTATGTAGGAGATGGAACCGAACATCCTGATATGCACTTGATATATGTGGAAGAAATTTGTGGACTGTTTAAGCTTGCAGGTTTACCAGGAGACGAAGCTAAGAAGAAGGTTTTCCCTTTATATTTGAAGGGAAAAGCATTGGCATGGTATAGGCTATGCGATGCTATTGGATCTTGGAATTGGAATCGATTGAAATTGGAGTTTCACCAAAAAAAATTATCCTTTGCATCTAGTTCATCGTGATCGGAATTATATATATATAATTTTTGGCCTCGTGAAGGAGAAAGTATCGATCTAGCTTGGGAGGCTTAAGTCAATGTTATATTCATGCCCCAATCATGAGCTCTCGAGAGAAATTATTATTCATATTTTTTATGCTCGGCTTTCTGATGATGATCGATCCATGCTTGATACTTCTTGTATTGGTTCCTTTATGAAGAAGCTATTGAATTCCGGTGGGATATTTTGAAAAGAATTAAATGCAACTCTGAAGATTGGGAACTCGATGAAGGTAAAGAGCAGGTATTAAGCTTAAGTTTGATTGTGTTAATTCTTTTATGAATACCAATGCTTTCCAGAAGTTTAGCACTAAATATGGACTTGACTCTGAGATAGTCGCCTCTTTCTGTGAATCTTTTGCTACTCATGTTGATCTCCCCAAGGAGAAGCGGTTTAAATATCACCCACCTATTAAAGAAGAAATTAAAAAACCAGTAATACCTAAAGATGAAACTATTATTCATAATGTTGATCCAGTTATTCGTACTGCTTATATTGAAAAATCACCTTTCCCTGTTAGGAAGAAGGAACATGCTAAAGTTTCAACTGTGGTCAATAAAAGTTATATTAGAACACCTAAACTAGATGAACAATAAACCTAGTGTTACTATGGTTAAGGACCTCCTGGTGAAAATATAGATTGGTATGTTATTTACTTCTGTGATGAAGCTGCTAGAATTGCCAAACCCGATGAAAAAGATAAACATAGACCCTTTGTTGCCATGCCCGTTGTCTCAGTTAAGATAGGAGATCACTGTTATCATGGTTTATGCGACGTAGGTGCTAGCGCGAGTGCTATTCCTTTTACCTTATATCAAGAAATTATGAATTACATAGCACCCTCTGAAATAGAAGACATGAGATGTTAATATTAAGCTTGCTAATAGAGACACCACCACACCTCTTGTGATTGTTAGAGATGTTGAAGTCTTGTGTGGGAAGATAAAATACCCTACTGATTTTCTTGTTCTTGGTTCCCCACAAGATGACTTTTATTGAACACCGTTAATGCTAAAATAGATTGTGAGAAACAAATAGTCGGTGTTAGCTTTGGTGATGAGCCTCATGAGTTTAATTTTTGCAAGTTTAGTAGAAAGCATCATAAGAAATAATTGCCTAGTAAGGATGAAATTGTTGGTCTTGCTTCTATTGTTGTACCTCCAACTGATCCACTAGAACGATATTTGCTAGACCATGAGAATGATATACATATGCATGAAAGAAATGAAATAGATAAGATTTTCTTGGAACAACGTCCTCTGCTTAAGCACAATTTGCCTATTGAAACTCTAGGAGGCCGTCCTCCACATAAAGGTGATCCCGTGTTTGAATGAAAACAATTGCCAAACACTTTGAAATATGCTTATCTTGATGACAAGATGATATATCCTGTTATTATTAGTGCTAACCTTTCAGAACATGAAGTAGAAAGATTATTGAAAGTTCTAAGGAAGCACCAAGTTGCTATTGGATATACTCTTGATGATTTAAAGGGCATCAGTCCCACTCTATGTCGGCACAAGATTAATATGGAACCTGGTGCTGAACCCGTTGTTGATCAACAACTTCGGTTAAATCCCAAGATTTAAAAACCGAGATTCGAAATGTTTGAGGACGAGCCAGGACACCGGTACGGTTGTAATTCGTTCCCATTCCTGCCATGGGACCTAAACATGCACCCAATGACACATGCATAATTTTTCTAGCCATTTTGGTAAATTGGAGCATGTATTTGTAGTTCAGATATGAATTATGGACATTAAATGCCTAGGAAACTCAATTAGTGTATAAAAAGGCCAAACGAACCCTGAATAAGTTTAAATTTCAGCACAAATATCATGTTATTCCATGTTGCCCGTGGAAGAAAATACAAGGCGAAAAGAGGCAGTGATTACATATCGGCCACAAGGGGAACACATTTCCCTATCAGAACCACGAGGCTTCTTTGAGAGAAGCTCCGGTTTGTAAGAGGTTTGTAATAAAGCTTGGCCCAAATTGGACAGCATTTTTACCATGACATATATGTGCCATGAAGTGACACCATGCCACCTTTGATGACTTTCTAGTGAGATTAGGGTTTAGGGGTATTTAAAAACCGAGATTCCAAATGTTTGAGGATGATCCAGGACGCGGGTACGGTTGTAATTCCTTCCCATTCCTGGCATGGGACCTAAACATGCACCCAAGGACACATGTACAAATTTTCTAGCCACTTTGGTGAACTGGAGCATGTATGTGAAGTTCTGATTTGAATTATGGACATTAAATGCTTAGGAAACTCAATTAGTGTACAAAAAGGCCAAACAAACCCTGAATAAGTTTAAATTTCAGCACGGATATCCTGTCGTTCCATTTGCCCGTAGAAGAAAATACAAGGCGAAAAGAGGCAGTGATTACGTTTCGCCCACAAGGGGCACACGTCTCCCTATCAGAACCACTCAGCTTCTTTGAGAGAAGATCCGGTTTGTATGAGGCTTGTAATAAAACTTGCGCCAAATTGGACGAAAAAAATTCCTCGACATATATTTGCAATGTCGTGACACCATGCTAGGTTTCACGATTTTCGAGTAGATTTTGGATTTACAGGGATTTAAAAACCGAGATTCTTCTCACGCAATGTTTTCATATAGCACACGATTCACTCATGAAAGCCGTGTGCCTACCAAACTGTGGCCGATGCCCCATCCCCCCTGCCGCGCGCGCGATCTGAGTCATGCGTTCTGATTGGCCAAAACCCAAACCCCATGGATCGTATGTGTGCACTGTTGGATGGTCCCAGATCGAATGGCAACCTTGAGCCCTTTCGACAGCACATGCAGTACATGGGTAAGTACTGCGCACATGCATCGTGCTAGCTCACGCTTCCTTCTCTACTAGGTTTTCTAAATAGGCTACTATTTCTCGCCACTCCTCTCATTAGTTTCCCGCCTCTTCTCCCATTGTTTTCCCGCTACCAGTGTCAGTGCTCATTGAAGGCTAGCGACGACACACTGGCCATGTAAATATCCCACACAGTTTCTAAAAGCACAAATGTGTGTGATAGGAGGGAGTAGGTCCCATAGGGTGACCAACGTGAAACGCCTTAATGGAAAGGAGGCAATTCTTGTCAGCAAGGGCTGGCTTCCCATCCGCTAGCCTAGTTGAATAGAACGGGGAAATTAAGTGTGCTCGGGCTGGAGTAGTCCAAGGATGGGTGACCCAGTTGGCAGTTGCATATCTCAAGCTTCATTTAAATGCTATGACACGGTCATTATAGAGATATATTATATCTCTATAGTGACCTATCATGGCATTTATATAAACCTTGGGATCCTTGTTTTGCTAATTTGTAGACTATGTTTTTGTGGGTTATTTTTTGCTCTAAAAAACATTAAAGAATGATTGACTTGACCTATCATCATGATTATATAAACCTATTATATTTTTATGGGTTAATTGTTTCTCTAAAAAATTAAAGAATGATTGACTTGACCTCATGATGATTATATAAACCTTTTTTAGGTTGCATGCAGGGTATAGGGGGCAGGGTGTTCTTCTCGAGCAGATCTCCCTTGTGCGGCTTATAGACACCGCACATATCTGTGGGCTCCCCGAGGTATATATACTATCCTTTACCGACAATTAGGGGGCCCCACACAATCTATCCCTTTGACCCAACAACGACAAGGGTTTGACCATGATGGTTTCCTATTGATACTAGTCATTTACACGTGCATTGCACACATGAGATTTGGTACCAAATTATGAATAAATACCACACTATAGCATGTAAGCTTTGAGTCATATATGCATGACGTAGATGTTCGTTTAATTCTTATAGTTCATCTCTTCCAAAATCAATTAGTTTTATAAAAAAAATCTATTTTAAGATTCATGGAATTGTGCATTGTAAAGCAAAAAGTAAAAACAAAAAGTGACAATTCCTTTAGAAAAAAAGTTTGGGCAATTAAGATATGGAAGATTCTAGAGAACAAAGGAGAAGTGCTTGTGTTTTGAGGTTTGTGCATTATGCTTAAGTTCAACCATGGAGTCTTCTAGATTGTACATGTGGTAGAATCTGGTGGAATGTAGATGATATCCAACGACCAGTAGTGCTCGTATTTGCCATCTATGTACCTTCGGATTGGCTTCATCCAATGACCAACTTTCGAAGTTATTCACACACTATATAGGGGTATAGATATAGATGTGTCCCATGCTAGACCAAATAAATTTTGAGCGCATGCGTGGGACGACCCCC
>NC_041384.1:270495776-270514722 GCF_002162155.2 Triticum dicoccoides
GAAACTGACATCGTACGTATTGAACCAGGCTTGGAGTCGGGTACAGTGTTCGGTTTGTAATGTAGTAGGTGGCCCATAGAAGTTGTGCATTTGGGATTTAAACACATCACACACCACCGTACTCATACATATTTTTGGGCCGCATGCAGTTTATATGGGGTCTTCCGATTGACCATGTCTCCCTTGTGTGGTTTTTTGTGATGACACGCATATCTGTGGACTCCCCGAGTGTGTGTGTGTGTGTATATATATATATCATCCCTTTGACCGATAATGAGGGGTATGTGTTGACCATATTGTTAGTTGTCAGGATTCCCTCCCACATGCTCGGATTGCTGGGTTCGACCTACATCATACCCTGCGTATCTCGTCCTTACGTACCTTGTGTTCATGGTTGTTGTCTGTATCGAGAGGTAGGCACCACATCTAAATTGTACATTATTCAATATTGAAAACACACATCACCCCTTCCCAATGTACATCATTTTGGGCTGCATGCAAGAGGTGCTGGTTTTGTGGTCCCTCTCGTGCGATTTTTATGATGGTTCAATCTATTGGCCCAAGCGGTTCATTGACAACAACAACTGTCGTTTGACCAAACGATAGATTCATTTGTTCGTGTTATGGTAGGTCATGGCAACATGCACGTATGACCAAAGTATCGATCATTACGTGCATCTTCCCCGCTGACACGAAGTGGGAGGTGGTGGGCCAAGCATCCTAGCTAGGTACGACATTATGCCATTATATATATATCCAAGGGTTCTTTCGGGTTTGCGAGGCAGGTGCCACCAAAGTTATGCATTTTGTATTTAAAGTTTTAAACATCCCCAATATTCCTACATATATTTGGCCACTTCCAGGTGGTTCTTGACTTCTGGCCCCTCTCATCAATCTTCGACGATGCGCCCAACCATGGGCCCGCGCGGTCATGTGCATTGGAGTTTTGAACATCACAAACCACCCTTTTCACTCATATATATTTGGGCCACATGGTGGAGTGGTTGTCTTCTGACCCTCTCTATAGTTATTTTTTGCTGCAAAGACTCTGATGATGCTCAACGGACATGGCTATAATATCTTAACCGTGTACGACACAAGTGCGCTATGAATCACCACGCCTATGCAAGAGCGAGCAAAGGTGGAGGTACTTCCTCAACCGTGTGCGATGCAAGTGCGATGTAAAATCACCACGACCATGCAAGCGCAAGAAAAGGGTGGAGGTACTGGCTTAACCGTGTGCAATGCAAGTGCGTTGTAAAACCACCACCTGTGCAAGGTAAAGGCAGGTAAGTTTATTTGGAAATTAGGACAAACCGTGTGCGATAGACCAGCTAGCTAGAAATATAAAAACAAACTACCCACCTTGAGCGTTGCAAAAATCGGCAGTTCCATGCCACTTTTCCTTATTATCATACACGCATATTGTTATAGGACCATGCGCGATCTTGGGCACTCCCGCCTTGCATCAATTCCTTTACCCAAATTTTAGTAGCCTCCGTACTTCAACCGTCGCTCACACTCCTCCAGCATCGACCTTATAGTAAAATTGCCGTTGGCGAGGCATTTGAATCGTTGCCCTCCCTCGTCGACCACCATCTCCACCCACAATTACTAAAATTTTCAGTAGCCGCGGTGTATCCTCAAACACACCCTCCACAGTCCCCAACCCGCCCCCTCCCCCCTTGAACCCTAGCTCGCGGCCGCCGCCGCCAACCCCTACCGGTCTACCCGTTCCTCCTAGCTTAGATAATAAAGTTCAGGTTACCAAGCGATTCCCATACCATCACCCCACTACCCTGAATTTTTAGATGAGGCTTGTGGTGTCCCTCCCCGCCAGATCCACATCCACTGCTCCAAAATGTCGTAGCCTAAGCTCAACAACGTATCCTGGGGAGCCCGACGAGCGTTCGGCCAAGAAGAGGTTTATCATGGCCTCTCCGGCACACGTTGGCGAGGTGGCCGCCGTTCACACCGACCTGTCGATCCCGAAGCAACACGTCACTGTGGAAGCCGGTAAAGACGTTTACTATGTTACTATGCCGAAGGCTTCATGTCAGCGGGCTAGAATATTACTGTATCTTGGGAAATTTGGCTACGACATCAAGCTCGTCCACAACACGGCTTCACGCAGGCCATGTCATAGGTTAAGTGGTACATCCCCAACCCCTCTGGTTCAACCGCCGTCGATCTCTTCGACGGCCCTGCCGCTGATCTCCTCCGCCAAGCGGTCAAGGATTTTTGAGCTTTATACGCCATTGAGCCCATTTTGTCATTTCTGAAGGACACGTTCCACGGTGGCGGCTTGGGATCCTCAATTGCCAAGTCAGATCTCATCGACCATGACCACGAGGAGGGCACCCATGAAATTTCTTCCAAGGTGAAACAACCCATCTGTGACATTAGAGAGCACACCATGGGTTTGTGCTCTTCCAACTGGAAGGATCCCATCCATGAAATGTGAGGCAACATTCTATCAGTAAATCTTACCTTTTCTAGCTTGCCAACTCGTACCCTTTGTTTTAGTAGCATTTGCCGTGCAGTGCTTTAACTGTGCCGTGTTTAAATTTCAGTTATGCAAAAATGTATTGTTCAATAGGGCTATGTGATGTTTAAGTATGAATTGTCCACTTCAGTTTCACGAATGGCTATATTTGGTTGTTTATAGTGAGTAGATGCCTTGTTTATCTGTATTTGTTTGTTAGGTTGGTTGGAGTGAGCATCTTTCCAGTTATCGAGCAGATGCCTTGTTTATATGTATTTGGTTCTTAGTTTGGTTGAAGTGAGCATTTGTCCAGTTATCAAGTAGATGCTTTTTTATCTGTATTTGGTTGTTAGGTTGCTTTTTTAGTATTTGTCCAATTATCAAGCAGATGCCTTGTTTATCTGTATCTTCTTGTTAGGTTGGTTGTAGTAAGCATTTGTCCAATTTTAAGCATACACCATGTTTATCTGTATTTGCTTGTTAGGTTGGTTGTAGTGAGCCTATGTCCAGTTTTCAATGGCTATATTTGGTTGTTATACTGGTCATTTATGCCTTGTTTATTTCAGTCATTCACAATGTGTTGTTCATTATGTGCAAGTCGAAACTATGCCGCTCGAATACATCAATACCAGTTTGAACGGCTATATTTGGTTCCAATTATTACTGGTGTAGTTAACACTTGCCCTTTATTTCAGTTTTACATAATTATCTAGTGTGGTGTTTAAGCATTACCTACCACTACTAGGAAAAACCTTATACAAAGAATCTTAGCATCAACGAGGTTTAAAAACAAATGCTACTGCTAATTAGCAGTAGCGAGCTTCAGAAGATCGCGTTAGTAATAGCGCAATAGCAATAGCGCTCTAGGTGAAACGAGTGCTACTACTACAATTTCCACGGTGTTGCCTCCAGGCTAGATATAGTAGTAGCGCCCTTCTCCTGGACGCGCTACTGCTAAAGTACTTAGTAGCAGCGTTTTTCTTTAAAACTCGATGCTTCTAAGTATCATCCCCTCTTGCAACTAATTAAGTTTAGTCCCATACTTCTAAGCGAACAAGCACTACAAAAAAAAGACACATCTGTGACATTTTGGGCCGAACGAAATTTTTTTCTGTCATACATATGACACTTCTATGATGATAATTGTGACAAAACCCGGTATCATCATAGATGTGGTGGGCTCCTACTTCTATGACAAAAAATAATGACAGAAAATGGGCTTTTCGTCCTGGGCGGGCCGGAGACGCAGCTGCATGACATTCTTTGGGCCGTCCATGATGGAAAAAACCGTGGTAGAAGCGGGGGCGAGGAAAATTTCGGGGAGTTCCTGGTTACGGTGGGAGGTCGGGGGCCGAGCGATGCGCGCTTCTCTCGTACACGTACGCACGTATGTGCGAGGCGTTGGCTCTAACTGAACCCGAGCAAGGCGTTGGGCTCTAACTGAACCCGAGCGAGGCGTTGGGCTCTAACTGAACCCGAGCGATTGCACTGCAGGCTACGCATTATTGAACCCGAGCGATCGATCGATGGCTGTTAACTAAACCCGATCGAGCGATTCCTTCGCTACTGCTGCTAACTGAAGCCGATCGATGCTGCCTCTGGATGAACAGTGAGTGTTGCGGGGGGGTGGGGGGTGGGGTTTGGATGAACAGTTCTCGGTGGGGGTGGATGAACAGGACCCTGTGGTGTTGCCTCTAGATGAACAGGACCCCGGTCGATCGAGCCGATTGGGGCTGGATGAACAGGACCCCGTGGAGGGCTGGATGAACAGGACCACCCCGTGGAGGGCAGGATGAATAGTAGAAGGTGGAGGGCAGGATGAATAGTAGCCCATGGAGGGTGGTTGAACAGGAGCCCGTGGAGAGGGCTGGTTGAACAGTAGCCGGTGGAGTAGGGCATGGTGGAGGCTGGATGAACAGGAACCCGTGGATTAACAGTCATAGGTGGAGGCTGGAGGAGGTCGACGATGGATGAACAGTAGCTCGTGGAGGCTGAAGGGGGTCGACGGTGGAGATGAACAGTATCCCGTGGGGTCCCGTTTTGCGGTACACCACACCCCTCCCGATGAATAGGACCCCCGTTTCGACCGTAGCGCTCCAACAGAAGTCCGTTTCCTCCGTTTTGCGGTACGCCACTCCCCTCCCGATGAACAGGACCCTTGTTTCGACCGTAGGATGTCTGTTTCCTCCGTTTTGCGGTACGCCAGACCCCTCCCGATCAACAGGACCTCGTTCCGAACGTAGGAGGTCCGTTTCCTACGTTGTGTGGTACGCCAGGCCTCGTTTCCATCGCCTGTTCCATCCAAGCCCTCCCGATGAGCACGACCATGCATTCCGTTCCGACCCAGCCGGTTGGCTCCCACGCGTTCCGTTGCCTCCCGATGAACACGATGCATTCCGTTGCCTCCCCATGAACACGACATATTTCGTTGCCTCCCCATGAACACGACGCATTCCGTTGCCTCCCCATGAACACGATGACGACACTGTGTCTCCGTTTCGACCCAGCCATGTACACGATCCCTGGCCGTATGTATGCATGAGTAGGCGTTCGAGACCTCGCCCGTATGTACACATACGTGGCCGTATTTTCTTTCTTGCACCCTGGCCGTTGTACATACGTGTACATGCTACGTGCGCGCCTCTACTACGACACGTGCGCGCCTCTACATCGACCAGTATGTACGTACATGTTCGCGACCAGAATGACAACTCTACGTACGCTTCGGCCAGGTGGGTCCCGACTGTCAGTCACTTCCTTGCCTGCGAAGATGTAGCTGGTGGGTCCCAGCAGTCAGGGGGCGAATCGTTTTTTTGCCCGGACGCACTTACTTGCGTGCGAAGATGTAGCTGGTTGGTCCCAGCAGTCAGAGGGAAATGTTTTTTTCGTGAAATATAGTGGCCCGTCCGGTGGGTCCCAGCTATCAGGTGGTGGAATCATTATTTTCCGCGTAATAAGGAGGCACTTCCTTGCTGCGGTCGTGGACCCAGCTGTCAGCCTCTCCACGTACAGTCCACGTCCGATCGAAGTCGTTCCTTGACCACGTTGACCACGCCGCGCCGAGAGCACCAGGGTGGTGGACGACGGAGAGGCCTAGGAAGGGGATGACACGGAGGCAGGGAAGACTCGACAGTTGTTTCCCACACGGAAGGGAGTACGACCGTATGAGGGTTTACTGGTTCGTCTGCCATCGCCGGAGAATAACAGCAGTTGTGGGTGAGTAGAGGGATGGATAGGCCAGCGATGGGAGTACGGTCGGGCGGTGAGGCCTACGCGGCAGCATAGTCGGCCACGAGGAGGAGGGAGTAGGCAATCCCGCCGGTGCTTGTTTGAGCGGCTGGAGCAGGAAGAGCAGAGATTGAAGAAGCACGACGGCCATTGGATAGACATCCAATAGTCAGTGCTTGTGCGTCAATCTTTTTTTAGGAAAGCCTCAAATCTATGGAAAACAGCATACAACCCATCTTCCATTATTTCTAATAATTTACATCCCATTTGCTAATTCTTAAGGTTTTTTTGGAGCCCATATTCTTTTTGTTAGCATTACAGCCCATATTGTGGCAACGGTTAAAAAATTATACGAAATTTTGCATATTTCGGTGCGGTCCGAACTGTTTTTAATCCCGAAATTTCGACTCACATTCAAACTGATTTTAAAAATAAATGTATATCAATATAAAATCCAAAAAATTCTCCACATATAAAAATTAATGTAATTTAAAATCTTGAAATGAAAAAAAAGATATTTGAAACTAATTGCCGGTTTGATGTGTTTTAAAAATGTACAACCCATTTCTCATTACTGATGGGCCATTTTCTCGACCATCCGAATGAAAGCTCTCCTCGTCTTGAAAGATTTGCAGCCCAACAGGCCTGACAAAGCGACTTACTTGGCAAATCACAAAAAAACTGGGCTATGGCCGTGGACACAACTGTCAGCCTCTCCACATACAGTACTCTTCCGATGGAAGTCATTCCTTGACCACTTTGACCACGCCGCGCGGAGAGCACCACGGCGTTGGACGACGGCGAGGCCTAGGAAGGGGACGACGTGGCAGTGGAAGCCCGTGGGAGAAGACTACGAGGGTTCACTGGTTCGGCTGTGGTGTGAGGATGCCGTCGCCGTAGGGCCTGGCCAGTGGTGGGAATAGTAGGGGGCGGTGGGGCCTCTGCGGCAGCACAGCCGGCCACGGGAGGCAGGAGCATGCGGCACGACCGGTGCTGCTTTGGGCGGCTGGAGCAAGAAGACCAGAGGTTGAAGAAGCACTACGGCTGTTGGATGGACATCGTACGGTCACTGGAGCTAGAATCGTTCATATTGACTAAGTTGACAAAGCCCTTCGTCCCCATCAACTTAGTAGGCCCACAAGTCAGCCTCCCAGCAAGGTGGGTCCAAGCTAGCCGGGGAAGTATTCATGTTTTGTGCGTAATAAGGAGGCACTTCCGGTGGGTCCGAGCTGACAGCGGGGGGGGGACGTTTTTTTCGCGAAATACGTTGGCCCGTCCGGTGGGTCACAGCAGTCAGGGGGAAACAATTTTTTTCGCAAAATACTGGTGGCCCGTCCGGTGGGTCCCGCTATCAGGTGGAGTAATTATTTTGCACGTAATAAGGAGGCACTTCCTTGCTGCGGCCGTGGACCCAGCTGTCAGCCTCTCCACGTACAGTCCACGTACGATGGAAGCCGTTCCTTGACCACGTTGACCACGCCTCGCCGAGAGCACCAGGGTGGTGGACGACGACGAGGCCTAGGAAGGGGACGACGCGGAGCCGGGGAAGACGCAGCAGTGCATGCCCACACATAGAGGAGTACGAGGGTTCACTAGTTCGCTGCGGTGTGAGGCTGTCATCGCCGCAGAATAACAGGGGGTGTGGGTGAGTAGAGGGATGGCCTGGCCAGCGGTGGGAGTAGTAGGGGGCGGTGTGGCCTCTGCTGCATCACAGCCGGCCACGGGAGGCAGGAGCACGAGGCACGACCGGCGCTGGTTTGTGCGGCTGGAGCAAGAAGACCAGAGGTTGAAGAAGCACTACGGCCGTTGGATGGACATTGTACGGTCACTGGAGCTAGAATCGTGCATATTGACTAAGTTGACAAAGCCCTCCGTCCCCGTCAACTTAGTAGGCCCACAAGTCAGCCTGCCACTAAGGTGGGTCCCAGCTAGCAGGGGGTATTAAATTTTTTGTGCGTAATAAGGAGGCACTTCCGGTGGGTCCGAGCTGACAGCAGGGGGAATGTATTTTTTTCATGAAATACGGTGGCCCGTCTGGTGGGTCCCAGCAGTCAGGGGCAAACGTTTCTTCCGCGATATATTGGTGGGCGTCCGGTGGGTCCCTGCTGTGAGGTGGAGGAATAATTATTTTCCGCGTAATAAGGAGGCACTTCCTTGCGGCTGCCATGGACCCAGCTGTCAGCCTCTCCACGTACAGTATTCTTCCGATGGAATTCGGTCGTTGACCACATTGACCACGCGGGGCTGACAGCACCACAGTGGTGGACGACGGCGATGCCTACGAAGGGGACGACGCGGAGCCGGGGAAGACGAGGCAGTGGATGCCCACGCGGAGAGGAGTACGAGGGTTCACTGGTTCGGCTGCGCTGCCGTCGTCGCAGAATAACAGGGGTGTGGGTGAGTGGAGTGGAGGGATGGCCTGGCCAGCGGTGGGAGTAGTATGGGGGTGGTGAGGCCTCCACGGCAGCACAGCCGGCCACGGGAGGCAGCAGCAGGCGGCACGATCGGCGCTGCTTTGGGCGGCTGGAGCAAGAAGACCAGAGGTTGAAGAAGCACTACGGCCGTTCGATGGACATCATACGGTCAGTCGATCTAGAATCGTGCATATTGACTAAGTTGACAAAGCCCTTCGTCCCCGTCAACTTAGTAGGCCCACTATACTGGGTCCCAGCTAGCAGGGGGAGTATTCATTTTTTTTGTGCGTAATAAGGAGGCACTTCCTTGTGTGCGGAGATATAGCTGGTGGGTCCGAGCTGTCAGCGGCAGTAACATTTTTTTGGTGAAATACAGAGGCCGTTTCAGTGGGTCCTAGATGTCAGGTGGAGGAAATCATTATTTTGCGCATAATAAGGAGGCATTTCCTTGCGTGCGGCCGTGGACCCAGCTGTCAGCCTCTCCACGTACAGTCCACTTCAGATGCATGTCGGTCGTTGACCATGTTGACGATGCCACGCCGAGAGCACCAGGGCGGTGGACGAGGGCGAGGCCTAGGAAGGGAACGACACAGAGGTAGGGAAGACTCGGCCGTTGTTTTTGTTTCCCATGCGGAGGGGAGTACGACTGTACGAGGGTTTACTGGTTCCTCTGCCATCGCCGGAGAATAACAGCAGGTGTGGGTGAGTAGAGGGATGGCTAGGCCAGCGATTGGAGTACGGTGGGGCGGTGAGGCCTGCGCGGCAGCACAGCCGTCTGTGGGGAGGAGGGAGCAGGCAGTCCTGCCGGCGCTTGTTTGAGCGGCTGGAGCAGGAAGAGCAGAGATTGAAGAAGCACAACGGCCGTTGGATGGACATCCAACAGTATACAGGCCATCTGTGGAAAGCCTCAAATCTGTGGAAAACAGCATACAACCCATCTGCCATTATTTCAAATAATTTATAGCCCATTTGCTAATTCTTACGGGTTTTTTGGAGCCCATATTCTTTATGTTAGAATTACAGCCCATATTCTGGCCACGGTTAAAAAATTATACGAAATTTTGCATATGTCGGTGCGGTCTGAACTGTTTTTAATCCCGAAATTTCGAGTCACATTCAGACTGATTTAAAAAATAAATGTATATCAATATAAAATCTAATAAATTGTCCATGCATAAAAATCAATGCAATTTAAAATCTCGAAATGGAAAAAAGTTATTTGAAAATAATTGCCGGTTTGATGTGTTTTAAAAATGTACAACCCATTTCTCATTACTGATAGGCCATTTTCTCGGCCAGCCGAATGAAGCTCTCCTCTTCTGGAAAGATTTGCAGCCCAACAGGCCTGATAAAGCGACTTACTTGACAAATTGCAAAAGAACTAGGCTAGCCATTTTCAGAAAGAAAAAAAAAACTACTGGGCTAGTCTGTGGTAAATATAAAAGAAAAGGCTGTCTAGACAGGCCAGAGTGTCCCGCACAGCCCAGTTGACACCCTGCTTCCGTCTCAAAAACAAATTAGATAAATGCCACTCCAATTATGGCGATTCATAAAAATGCCACTACAATTTCTAAACTTTGAAAAATGCTACTGCAATTTTTGCAAACTTTGAAAAATGCCACTGCAGTTTGCAAACTTTGAAAAACGCCACTCCAGCCTTCGAAAAATGCCACTAGAAATGGCATGAAATGACATTTTTCAAAGTTTGGAAATTGCAGTGGCATTTCTCGGATACACTAGATTTGGAGTGGCATTTATCAAATTAACCCAAAACAAAAATAACTGGGCGAGCTACTGGGTCCCTGGTGTCAGCCGCTCGTTGTGCAATTCTCTCATTTATTGACTACGTTGACAATGGCATGGGACCCAGATGTCAGAAATCCACTAGGAGGAGCCATTTTTTATTGGCTTGAAATAAGGAGGCACTTGCTTGTGTACTGCCATGACCTTGGCGGGTCCCTACCGTCATCCTCTCCACTTACAGTACCAGTTAGTCATGCTTCAAAACTGATCGGCACGCCATTAAAAAAATAAAGGTCGATAACTAATGCGGCACGTCGGGCCAACGCGGCCAGATCGCATTTTGCACGAGAAATTACACACCATGTTTCGTTGACATGTGGTCCCCTTCCAACATATCAATGAGACGACGGCGAGTAGTAGGTGTATTTCCGAACGGACGTGTAGGCCGGGGCGCCTCTTCGTGAACCGTGGCAAACTCGCAACCGTCCACCAACTCTTCGCCTTTCCCTCTCGATTTGGAACTGATGTTGCACGGTCTTCCTCTCCCTCCTCCATTTTCCTTCAGCCCTTCACCCTTTCTTCTGCCATT
This sequence comes from Triticum dicoccoides, assembly GCF_002162155.2. Taxonomy (NCBI): domain Eukaryota; kingdom Viridiplantae; phylum Streptophyta; class Magnoliopsida; order Poales; family Poaceae; genus Triticum; species Triticum dicoccoides. The sequence goes on from NC_041384.1 coordinate 270,506,236, forward strand.
GTTCGATTGTCTTCTCCATGGAGGGAACAGGCCAGAAACGACCCCGTTATTCTTGCCCCGATCTGAAAGATGATGTGGTGGAAGAACTCATTGATCGGTGCGACATCATCACCTTAGCTAGCATCGCAGGTTTGTTCAAGCACATTCTCGACTCAACTAATAAGATCATTACAAAGAACCCAAGAGTCAAGGAGCGGTTTGATCTCCCCTATCTTCTTCGCCGTGACCCTGATGACTGGCGCTGGCACGACGGAGGCCTCGCCCTATGCAAGTTGATGCCGCTTGATAATGATACGTATGATGTTAAGATGCCATCGCTTGATGGAAAGTCTTGGGCGGGCGCAAATGGAGATTGGGTTGTTTACATTGGGTCCAACTGCGAGTGGGAACTTGTGAATGTGTACACTCGTCACCGGGTTCCACTTCCAAAAATCTCAGCACACTGCCCAGAGGATGAGCACAGCGGTAATGTACGCGTGCTCAAATACGATCATGGTGACTGTCTTCTACGGAAGATAGCAATTTGTCGAGTTCCCAACCGCTCATGGAATTACAACAACTATGAAGTTGTTGCTATCTTGTACAAGCTTGTTGCCATCCTTAGTGGTTTGACTCGATGGACATTGCTCAAAAGTCAGTTTCTGTGCATGAATGAGTATTGTGATGCAATTCAATACGAGGGCCTTGTGTTTGCTGCCACCACTCGTGGCACTCTTTTTGCATGGTATCCTCGTAGTTTCTGTACATTTGTCTTCCACCATAATTATAATTGTTTCATCCACATGCATGTGGGTTAGCAAGTTTCCCTTTACTAATTAACCTTCTTCTTGTGTTTCCAAGGTCCTGTGAACATCCCACCACCTATACTTGAAAATTTTTATAACCAAGGGGGATATGCCGATGGTGATGATCACGAGCAGCGCCCACATACTCTATGGCGCATGGCAACTAATTCCGATGGATCACCTCTTCTTGTGTGTATACAGCCAACTGATGATGTTACTGCTAAGGAAGCAGGTGTCTCCCATGGTCGCACTCTCCGGACCTATTCCAACACCTGTTGCATGGTATTCGGGATGGATACTAGTGTGCTAGCGCCAACTCCTTCTCCCTGGCACAGAATTGATAGTCTTGGAGAAAACTCGCTCTTACTTGGACAAAACTATCCGATGATGGTGAAAGGCGATCCAACTGTTGTTAACACATTTATGAGAAGCAAGTGTGTCTATACCTCGGACATTTGGGTGGTTCCCTACCCTGGTACTGATATAGTAGGCCGCTTCAGCATGGATGATCAGTCCTGCGTTGGTCTCCAGATCGACAACGGATGGCCCGTCCCAGAGAATCACTTGTGGTTCAAAGCAAGCGTTTCCAACACCGCGGAATGGTTGAGTTGAAGTTCATGTCATGGATTGTTATTTGTTGTGTGGTGAAAACTTTAGTATTTATAATGTATCCTCGTTGTCGATGTGGGTTGATGACCTATTGTATGTAATAAGATGATATGCCTGTGATAAACTTACTAAATTTATGAATGGCTTTCGAGTCGTTTCTCTGAGTGAGTGGTGCGACGAAGCAAAAAAATATTTTCCGAATACATAATTGTACGTGCATTGCAACAGGTTATCGGATGAGGCCAATCAACAATAGTAGTACACTATTTGTACTAGCTTCACATGCTTCGCGCATCGGGCGGGTGTTTTTACTGTAGCCATATGTTAATGTGTTCATTGTACGTAACCAGCACCTCGAATCCTCAATACTAGTACTATATAGTAGGAGTAAGTAGTAGGAGTAGTAGGGTGGCATGGGCCATAACAAGCATTCACGTCCAGGAGTACGGCACACGCCACCACCACGACATCCATCTGACACCATATTATTTCTTGGAGTCCGGGCTAGAGCAATCTCTTCAACTTCGTCGTTTCTCTAACTTCAGCCATCACGCGGCGAGCGAGGTGGGGGTTTGCCGATAGTCGGTTTCCTTAACTGCGGTCCCACTTGTAAGGCTAACTCCAACGCACGACCCCAAACGGACCTCCGTTTTGCACGAACTCCAACGATAATTTTGACTAGAAAAGCAAGACCAAAGAAAACAAGAACCACAAGAATACATTATACTACTCCTGTAAGTTGGATTAGTGCCTTCTCGATGCATTCATTGTTGATCTGCGGAGGATCGATCTTGCGTGCTTCTTTCTTCTTCGAGTGTAAAGAAGTAGACGTTGCTTCCTCGCATCTAGTCTCGTGTCTAGCCTCCATTCTAGTAGGAGTATCAACAAGTGCACTAATCTCATCCGAGAGCAGAACCGAAAATTTGATCGAGTTCTTCCTCCTTTTGCCAACACGTGGGACATCCAACATCCAGGTCGTGTCATGAAAGAAAATAGAGTGGTAGTTGAAGCCACGAGATGTGCATCTTGGGCTAAACTATAAATAGAATCTTACTACTCTTGAGTAACTCCAAAAGCGGCCACCGAAGATCTTTATTGGATTTGTTTTCATCACCAGCACGTCGAGGTGAAAGATGTGCAGGTTCAGTGGGTCCTCTTGCATTTTCACTGACATGTGGGGCCGCATGTGAGCAAACAGACGATGGGCTCCGCGCGTCCGCTGGCTGGCTGAGAAGAGAGATAGAGGAGGGCTGAGCCCGGACTGCGGGAAATTTGTTCTACGTACCTCGATATAGGCTCGATATAGTGGGGTGGCATGGGCCATAACTAGCATTCACGTCTAGCAGTACGACACATGCCACCCACACGAGTCCCATCCGACACCAATTTTCTTGGAGTCCGTGCTACAACCATCTCTTCCCCCTCTTGTTTTCTCAGCCATCGCACGGTGGGCGGGGTGGGGGTTTGCTGATAGTCGGTTTGCTCAACTGCGGTCCCACATGTAAGTGAAAATGCAACACCACACGCATTCCCGCTTGAGGGGCGTGCCGGACCAACCGTGTGGGGGTGCGACGCGAACACGGAAGGCTTTTCCTTTTGAACTCGTAACTTGTAAAATTTGGTTCTGCTCCATGGCGCGACCGATAGATAGAAAATAACGATTTTGCCTAGAGTAATTAGAAGTTTGGTTTTGGCGCCGTTCATGCATGGAGTACGTATGAAAATTATGAAGTTGATGCGAAAGGTAAGATAATTACTATAGTATCATATACTACTACATGGATTTGATGGAAACATAAAAATACATACGGATCCATCAACGTTCAACGACATCCTCATGCCTTAGTGCACCGGGTCACCAAACGACGTGTGAGGAGCAGCGGCGTTGGCGGCGAGCTCAACGTGCTTCTGAACAGTGCCGTCCAAGGTTGCCCTGCGCTCCAAGAAGGCCAGCGTCCTATCGTCCTCCTCTTGCATGTAGTAGTCCTTGTGGACTATTTGCGCGTAGACGTGGGTGATTATGTCGATGGTGTCTTCCTGCGCCAGGCGCTGCGCGGCGAGCGCGACCTTGAGGTGGACATTCTCCGGCGCGACAGCGGGCAGTCGCAGGGCCACCAGCGCATCGAAGAGGTTGTTACCATAGTGGCCGTTGATGGTGGCGGGCATCGCAGAGCCTGGGTGCGTTGGCTGGAGGCTTACGTCAAAGTCGTCCGCAAGCTTCTTGACGACGGTGAACTTGTCGAGGAAACCGACGAGGACCTTGTCGAACAAGGAGACGAAGCTGTCGTCCAAGCAGCCCCTCGCCCTGGCGGCCTCAAGCAATACTACCTGGAGACGTTCCTCAGTGTCGGGCCGCAGGCCGGTGTCGTCGACCATCTAGCACAACCGGCTGATGCTTGCGCTCATCGCCTCCATGGGTCTAGCGTAGCTTCTAGTCAACTGATCTTGCGATTCGAGTGATCACTCAGCCCTTGGTTAGTGTGCGTAGGTGTGTAGGATTTCATACTACTCCTCGGCCCTCTACTGCACCTGCCTTTGGCTGTATGATAGGTGGGCCAGCCACCCCCTGGGTCCACGTGTCATTCACCCAAAGGCAGTTGCCGTAAGTCAATGAAGCTGCGTCTCCCTCCGTGCCGGTGCAGTATAGTCATCTCACCGGACCTCTAGTTGGGGCCAAATGAGAGAAGTTTGATGTTTACTGGTTTATTGGTCCCCTTTGCATTTTGCGCCAAGTTTTGACCTTTGATTTAACTAATAAAATGTTAATGCATGTAAACAAAAATGTTGTGTAAGTCACCTCACAAAAACCAAATAATCCCAAAATACTTAGGCACAGTGCATTAACTCCCTCCTTGTTTCTTATTTTGTGACATATCAACCAATGAGAGATGTGGGCCGTGCATGCTTTCAATGACTTGAGACTACCAAACATGACATGCAGTGTTTAGTTCATTGCATGTAATCCTATTAGTACTCTAGTTACGAGTAGCAAAAAAACATTAAGTTCTCTCGCCGATAGGAATAAAACACCATGTATTTATTTACAGAGGGAGTAGTACATTTTTGGTGACATGCATTACTAGATATTGCTAGTCAAATACTAAAATCCAGATGGACGTGGTAGTACTCCTAAATCCAGACGGTGGTGCTACTAGTACTAGTAGTAGTACTACTAATGTAGGAGTAGTAGTAGGAGTACTAGCACTGTACTATCCGTTGGTCAAATTATTACGTGCTGCTCCTCATAGTGAAGTGACAAGACCCTGCGCCGGAGATGACACCTGAGTATAGGCGCCGTGTTCGGCATACCATAGTCAGCCTCACCGTCTGCAGTCACTATCATCATGGCTGTAGAGCTAGCCTACTTACAACTAGCCCTGTTCGACATAATTTCCCGTGCGTAGATGCTTGTGCATTGCACGGAACACCAAGATTGGGGGTGGACGGCTCCGGCAGCGGCCATCGCACCAGATTTTTCCACGGCCTTCTACTCCTAGATGTGGTGGGGAGGAGATGAGGCTGATTGTGAGAGACAAGGAGTTGTTTGTAAATAGGGAACAAGTGCGGGCATCTTTTTGCAAAAATGGAGAAGCTTGGTTTGTATGCATCAGATCTAGATCCGCCAACTATTGGTGGAAAATGGGAGGCACAAGATCATCACCAACTCAGGACCTGTTTGATTCGCAGGATTTTGAAAACACAGGAATAGGACACGGCAATATTACAAGTTTCGAACTGATATTACAAATGTTAGAAGTAATGCTGCACCTACGAAGAGGGAATTACTAGGAATTTTACGTAAGAACTTTCGTTACTTTAGGTGGATGCAGCATTATTGTACAAACTAAAATCCACCGCCCTGACAAGTCACTAATGGGCAAATAAGTTTTCGAGTCTCTGGCCACTTGATGTTTCAAAAAAAATCAGCTTCTGCGGGGAAATGAGCTCGACCGTGTACCCGTGCGGGTGTGGCTGGGCACGAAGCGTGAGAACGTCCACGGTGCACCTATTCTCTTCTTGTATACGTACACCACCTACGTGGGGTTGTGTGAGAGAGATCCAAACCTAGAGAGATATAGTGTGTGGGTTCTTGAGAGTTTTTTTTTGTGGGGGGGGCAATCAAAAAAATTAACATACGCAATGTGTGTGAAATAGAGTCCTCGATATAACATATATATAGAGGGGGCGATCCACGAGAAGAGAGTGGAGGTATCATCGGCTTGAGGTGTCCATAGAATTGAAGAGAGGGATGATGTGTGTGTGTGTGCGCGTGCGTGATTGATAAAGAGTGCCATCAAATTTGTGTGTGCCCACGTCAAAGATATAGAGTGGCTGGCCTACTAGAACGTGAGATGGGACATGTGCAGTTTGTCTCTGTGGCATGGATACCTACCTGCAGCGCTCGACTATCGGTGTGTGGTGGGGGAAGAGGGAGGCCGAATTAACAATAGAGGTACAATGGCTGGTATATGTGTGGAGGAGGAGAGAGGCCTACGTCATGTATTAAGGAGATCGATCTGCCTCATGTATTAAGGGAGATCGATCGGCATCCATGCATATGTGCAGGAGATGAATAAGGTTGGGAGAGAGACAGAGCTAGAGTGTTGGAGGGGGTGGTAGTGGAGTTGCTTCTAACAAATGGTGGATAGGCTTGCTAGACAAACGGAGGGCACGCCCGCAATATCAATAAGAGAGGAGATGGCTGCTTGTTGTCTGTGCACGAGCGTGTGAGAGACGGGTCAGGAGGCATGCACAAATGATGAGGGGGGACGATGTGGCTATGGTAAGCAGACGTAACTACATAGGAAGATCAATCGCCCTTTGTAAGAGAAAGGAGAGACATAACTTGTGAGGTACGTCGATCGATGGGGGGTAGTTAAAGTCGATCTAGGTATATGTTGGGAGATCGATCGGTATACATGCATGTGTGTGTTAGAAGCAAATGAGGCACGAGGAGAAGGATAGAGAGAGAGGGATGCATGTAGGATGTGGTACGAGAGGCATACTATATCGAGGGGAAGGAGTGTGCGAGTACGAGAATGATGAAAAGTGTGGACGGAGTGAGGCATGGACGGTGACAAGAGAAGAGGGGAAGCTTATGTTTGTGCTAGGCACACCTGTCTAGAGAGACATATCGATCGATGTGTGCCGTAAAGAATTAGCTGGGGGGCCTACACACACCATGGGTGAACGACCTAAACTAAAAAGACGAATTTGCGCGATGGAGCTAGAGAATGCTGAGTGAGGGTGAGAGGGATGCGGGCGTGTGCATGCACAAGAGAAAGTTAGCGCTAGCTACAAAGATAAGAGGGTTGTGTGGGTGTAAAAGACGAATAGAGATCATATATACTTCATTATAAAAGCGAATTCAGATATTTGAAGAATTTATCATAGTGCTTCAAACCGACAGATGTGTGAATATATATAACGGTGATACACATGGTGTGGTTATGAACATGGTATACTACATTTAATATATTTTATCTCTACTCTTATAAAAAACGGAGTTGTTGATGATGGTGTGCCTGCCATCCTGCATTATAGGCCGTCTGATTTATATCTGGAGGATAGCAAGGAAACTATGATGGTTGAAGTTGGCAACAATCATGATTGTAGATTCTTATTGAAATAGAGAAACGAATTCAAATTTAGTTCGAATTGCAGCGGTAGTATAGACATTTGGAATGCACTAAAATGTTGGTATCAGCAGGTTACATGCATTATACAACAAGCGGAAAAATTTAATCGGACATAACATGGATTCATACTCCCTCCTTCCATCTATATAAGGCGTAATGAGATTTTTAAGACCGCCTTTGACTATTGACAAGATTAATAGTACATGACATGCACAATGTGAAAATTATATCATTGAAAGAACCTTTCATAGACGAATTTAACGGTGTGCTTTGTGTAAGTTGCATGTCATATATCATTGCTCTAATATTTGGTGAAAGTTAGCATCAAAAAGCGCATTAGGCCCTATATAGATGGAAGGAGGGAGTAGCTTTGAATAGCATTTGTATAGTAAAATGGGGCAAGACTCTCTCTTTGTGTGGTGTGAATAGTTTTATTTTTTTCGTTTTCTTTTTGGTTGAGGGAAGTGCGAATAGATTTGGTACGTACAACTACAATATTACTACACGTTAGGCTTGTCCCTAAAATTCAACCCGCGTCTTGTTATATGCCGAAAATTCAGATATCGTGCTCCCAAAACTGGCGCCTTCACAACCCGCGCCTTGCTATCCCGAAATTACAACGCGCGCGAAAACTCCCTCCAGCTACCAAATCCCGACACATGAAATCCCCCTTCTAACCCTGAGCCGAAAGGGCCGCTAGTTCAAATCGGTGGGGGGTACTTTTGTAACACACCCTACATTTTGGACAAGCACGTTCCTAAGTCATGCTTCACCCCCTCCCATCGCCCCCTTTTCGCCATTCGAAATCCCAAGCCGCCATAACCTCTCCGCTCCAGCCGCGAAACCCCACCCTCCTCCGTCCGCCACGTCACCGCTGCCCAGCCAGAGCCTCTTCCCCGACGACGTCGTCCACTGCAACAGCTCGACGTCCCTCATCCACCTCCCCGGATGAGGATCCGTCGTCCACCTCGCCGTCCCGCCGTTTCAGCCGCCCCGTCCTTCACCTCCAAGGAGCTGCTCCGACGATCGCCCCGTCTATCGCGGTTGCTCCATCCCCACAGCGCCACCTTAACCTGCTCCACCGGAACCGCATCATCCTCAACGACTCCTCAGACGAAGCCGAGCTACTCGGCGCCACCAAAGAGGTTGTACACTCATCGCGTCGCACCTTCTCCTGAACTCAACCTCCCGGCGCCGACGGTGCTCCATCTCGCACCACCATGGAGCGGCTACCTTGAAGCCGGTGCCGCGGGCGACATCTCCATGATGGCTCTCCCCCAGTGCGAGGCCCCTTCGGCGGCGGCGTTCATACTAGCCGGATCTGCTGCTGCTGCTGCTCCGGCTCTCGCTCAATCGCTCGCTCGCCCACCTGCTGCTGCTGCTCTCCCCCTTGCTCGCGCTGCTGCTCTGCTCCAATTAAGCCACACTTCAGTCGACTGAATCGACTTTTGGGT
>NC_041384.1:270515042-270535234 GCF_002162155.2 Triticum dicoccoides
TTAAGGAAGAACCACCCGCAGCAGGGACGGGGGCTCGCCGGAGAGGTACCCCACTATCTATCTTAGGGTTCAGGGTGGGGGCGGGGGGCCTAGAGGGCTGGCCAGGGCGGCAGTAGCGAGTTGTTTCGGGGCGGCGAGGCGGCGCTGGGGCCAGCGGCGAGGCCGGTGGTGGCTGGCGGCTCAGGGGGGTTCAGGTTGAAGATGAACCGTAGGCCCTCCCTAAGCCACATGTCAAGTGCCTCTCTGTTACCATTGAGTTTAGTTTCGACAGTTGCATTCAGATTCCACAATAAATTTCAGTTTCGACAGTTAAGTTCAGAGTCAAAAGTTTTTACCTCATCTGTTGTAGTCAGGTGGTTTTTGGTGATGTTAATTTTACATCCATTTTACATCATCTATTGGAGATGCTATTAGAATCCCACTTGATATTGACGATGTCTATCTTGTGCTGCTTTAGCCTTGACGTCTTACGGTTCACCGGAGCTGCTCCAACGACAGAATGATCCATCACAACAGAGAAGTGCCCTGGACGCCGTCTACAGATTCCTCAGATCTTCCTCCACACCTCCGACAGCCACCTCTGCCTCAACTACTTCAGCGACCAACCCAATGATGCTGAGGTCGACACGGCTACGGCAAAGAGGTTGTACACTTGTTGCATCACTTATTACTATACATTCACGTCAATCCATTAGGGCTATTTTGGTTCAACGGAAAAACATCGATCAACTAGTTGTTACCATCACTCTAAATTTCTGCATGCTCTCCTTACATAATCTCACCATATTTTTTCGTATGCATGTCAGATATTGTACATAGTCATGCTGAACATGTAGAGAAAAAGAGAAGAGTTTTGCGCGGCAATACAATGTCATGCAGACATCGCTCCATGGTGGGTTCAATGGCAAACCCTCCGCACCCCTCTCCAGATTGTAATCCATAGGAAGATATCTGTTCTGAGGTGGATTCGGACGCCGCTGACCACTCCTATTTACCTCCCAAGGTGTTTGCTCTACCTTGGCATGATGATGTTAGTCATATCATGCATATGTTGCCTTGCAGTGCCTACTTTTGACAACATATATTTCATCTGCTTAGTTTAGACATGTTCCGTAATGTCACCTGTTTAGTTTCTATATCATATATGGGAATTACGCAGTCTCATGTCTTTTAGCGAGCCATAATATATGTGAAATGTGCAATGCCATCCTGTTTAACTAGGCATCATATATTTGAATGATATCTTACCCATCCTTTTCTTCATTACATTTCCATGTGTCGACAATGTTTGTACATTAAACTACTCTTCCTGTGAATCGGCCATTTGGGTGGGAGATGGAAAAATCTGGAGTGAAAACAAGGCCTTCAGAGCAAACAGTGCTACCTGTCGAAGCAGATCTCTTGTTGGGTCCCGATAGCTCCTCGGAGATGGATTCAGAGACAGATGACCAGTCCTATTCCCCCACTGAGGTGTATGCTCTAACTTGGCACAGTTATACTGCTCATATCATGCATATGGTGTCTTGCATTGCATAGTTTAGACATCATATACACAATACTCAACACCATGTTCTTAGTTCAGACATCATATCGAATGCCCTACGTTTAGCATATAAATCACATATGTGAATTAAATGATGTGATCCTGATTACTTAGATAACATGTAGGTGAATTATGTTATGCGATCCTATTTAGTTATTCATCATATTTTTGAATTATGTTATGCTATGCTATCCAGTTTAGATAGACATCGTATATGTGAAATTATGTCATGCTATCCGTTTTAGTTAAATAATATACATGTCAACTATTTCATGCACTCTTTTTTCCACACTATCTATTGCATTTGTCTCTCATACAATGTCTGTACATTCAACCATGTTTCCTGTTTATCAGCCATTTGAATTGGAGCGGGTGATGCCAGTATCTAGCGGACTGAAAACATGGTCTTCAAATAAAACAGTGCTACCTCTTGGTGGAGATAGCACCCCAGTTGTACATGCACAAGAACCAGCCCTACCACACATAACCCAAACTCTCGCAGATTGTACCCCTACTACGATGGACAGAGAACCAGCTTCACCCAATCTAACCCCAACCCCAGCCGATAGTAACCCAGTTCCTGTTGACACAACACCATCTCCACCATAGAGCTCCCAAACAAGAGTAGTTAGTAAGGCAACTCCAGTGCCCAAAGGGCCAGTACTATCACAGCGAACCCCAACTCCACCAGTTAGTACGCCTATTCCTCTGGAGGAAGCACAACCAGCTAGTCGTAGTTTAGCATCTATTGCATTTGATGTTGTTAAATCGTATGTGCGTATCTTCCCATCTTGGAAATATTATACTGAAGATGAAGGAAAATTCCAGTTGCAGGTGTTTGTCCAGGAGTTATGTGTAAGTAATGTTATTCATGGCAATTACTTTGCTTCATCCCATACATCCTACCTCCAAGATGGTTATAATACAGCAAATTTTCCCATTTTTCTCTATAGAGAAGGACCAATTTGGAAACTCGGGATGAGGTAACCTGTGCTAATACCTCTGCTATCTTCAAGAATGCTTGGTGGCAGTATCAGAATTACCTGAAGAAAACGTACTTCACCGGCAAAGAAACTCATCAAATTCCCTTACGTTCTCCTGAGACACATTTACTGGACGATGAATGGGAACGCCTTGTTCTGCACTGGCCCCGAACCAAGAATGTGGTAAGGTCTATGAGCTCATTTTCTATTTTTAAGTATTAAATTCTTGCGTCTTACTGTACTCTGTTCATGTAGAACAAGTGCCTAAACCTGAAGAACAACTATTCTAATTTAAGATTCCATTGCTACCATAGGACATAGATATATGTTTGTTTGATGCTTTTATTATGTACTAGTACTTGGCAATAGAAGACTTGGTAGTTTAATCCTGTCCACCTTACTAATGAACCGGTTCACCGAAATGAGTTTCATATACTAGTACATGCTAAACTTGTTATGTGTCTACTTGTTTCTTCTTTTAAAATGCTGACAGAATATTGGGGAAGAGTGCCTTATTAAGCAACGGTAAAGGAAGTAATGCAGATAAGGTTCAGGATAGTGACACATCCTGTCTTGGTTTAGTGTTGGAGTTACTGGCCATTACCGCTTGCACAAGCTATTCAAACTCACTGTCTGAATCAGTTCGGTTTCTTGAGTCTCAACTACAAGATGAAAGACATCGATCAGCTGTGCTGCGACAAGAAACGGAAGGACTGCGGAAGTCCCTGGAGCATTCAGATGCATACTTTCTGGTGCAACAGCAAGCGTTGGAGGATTTTAGCGCCAAACAGGACAAAGCTAATCAGCTTGCTAAGCTTATTGCCAGCATGGTGGATACCTAGGATAACGTTTCTTGAGCTCTTCTGAAGTTGTTTCAGTTATGCCCTTGTTTTGCTGCCTCGTTTATTTGCACTGGTGGCCAATTTTGATGGCCAGTGTATATGATATGCTGCTTTGTTCCCTATATTTGCACTGGTGGCGAACTTTGATGCCCAGTGGATGTAATATGTGTAATATCCGTGATAGCCTAGCGTTAGTTGCTTGTTTATTTATTTCCTTGTTGTCTTGTTTATTTGTTTGCTTGTAGTCATTGCGGTTCTTTTTCCGAGGTTAACTAGTGGCTGCAATAACCTATTTTTTAAAACTAGGCCACAATAACCATGGGCTAATATTTACTGTAGTGACACTGGGCCTCCTACGGGCCGTAGAACCAGTGGGCCTTCTACGGGCTGTAGAAACAGTAGGCCTTCTACGGGCCGTAGAAACAATGGGCCTTCTATGGGCCGTATCATCAACGGGCCTTATACGGGCCGTATGATCGATTGGCCAAACATGGGCCAATAACAGGCCACATTATGGCCGTAAACGGGCTAGAGTTGGAATCGTCCGCTCATGGGCCGACCCTAACGGGCCATTGTTAATAGGCCGTATTTGATGATGCTATGAAAACGGCCCAACGTATTAACGGACCACAAACGGGCCGACTGTAACCATGTGTTGAATTTGGCCCAGAAGCAGAAAATGACAGTAACGGGCCGTAAGTAAACGAATGCTGGAAATGAGCTAAAGAATAAATGGGCTCTGAGAAGGCCGAAAGGTAACATGGGCTGGAAACGGCCCAACGGAATAACAGGCCATTAATGGGTATAAAGTGATACACTGTTCATTACGGGCCAGTTTCACCACGGGCCGTTAATGGGTGTAAAGTGATACACTATTCATTACGGGCCAGTTTCACCACGGGCCGTTAATAGGCCAAGAGTTACATAGGGCCTCATATGGGCCGAAAGACGTCATGGGCCATACATGGGCCAGAAGTGAAAATGGGCTGGAATCATATTGGATGGCCCAGATGACGCTACTGGGCCTAATTCGGATAGGGCGTAACGGGACCTTGGGTTAGCGGGCTGTAAATGGGCTATATGCGAACAGCCCGTTAACAGGCTTTACATGGGCCGGCCCGCCACCTTTTGACCAAGTCAAACGGGCCGGCCTTTTCACAGGAATGGGCCTCTATTGGGTCGTGCCACGTGTCGACGTATCATAGGCGCCTATCTGACCCACTAACGAGCTGACACGTGCTTCTTCCGTCCAATAAGAATTTTACACGTGGTAATTTCCCATTAGTCGGGGCAGTTAACGGGTTATCGGATCCAAAACCCGACCCAATAGCTTAACGGTGTTCCGTTATGGTGGATGCCACGTGTCGGTTACCCTTGACGAAAGCACTTCTGTGACGCGCGATTTATCGTCATGGAAGTGGACACTTCCATGATGATAATTTTGGTAATGTCATGGAACACTTCTACGATAGCACAGAGATGACTATCTTGATTCTGTCATAAATTTGTCATGGATGTACATGCATGACAAAAAACACGACCTACTATGAAAAACACGTATCATCACGGAAGTGTATTTTTTTGTAGTGAAGGTGTTTACTACCTTAAATATGTTACTTCTCAAACTATCTCGAGCACTTGGTCTTCATTGAACTGTATGTGTAGGATTTGTGGCTGCAATATGAATCTTCACCTGTGCCTATACAGGTACGGTGAGGATTCATGTTGACTATTTAGATTCTACACAAAAAGATCAATGATGACCAATGTATATTTTTGATGTTTTTACATGCTTAGCCTTAGCCTTAGCAGTAGCGTTTTTTTAGGACAAATCGCTACTGATATTGGGCTTAGCAGTAGCGCCCTACCTATACCCGCGCTACTGCTACAGCAAAACAAAACACGTGGCCCGCCCCCCGCACGCTCATCTCTCAATCATCCTCCCCCGCCCGACGCCGGCAGCGGCGGTTAGGTTTCTCCTCCGCCACCGTGCGCCACCGCCACGGCCGCCGTAGGTAATGCTCCTCCCCCCTCTTGCGCCCCCCTGTTAGCTACTCCTCCACCCTCTCGCCACCCACTCTGTCGCCGCCCACGAGCTCTGGCCGGGCGCCTTTGGTCGACCGCCCTCGTTCCTCTCGCCGGCCACTGTCGTCGCCCCCTCTCGTAGGAATGTCACCGGCCTTCCCCTCGTCAGCACCCCCAACCGAGGTCACCATGCCATTCCCCCTCCCCATCAGCACCCTCAAGGGCTGCCCTACCTAGATGCAGCGAGGGCTTATGAATTTCATATGGACAAATAGATGCTTTGTTTTTCTGTAATAAGTTATTTTTTGCAAAATGTAGGTGCCAATTTAGTTGAAATGCTTTGGTAGGTGGTACAAGTATTTAGTTTGCAAGTGCTAAGTTAATCCCAATTAAATTTGCCACTTGTTTTTTAATCAGTTATCTTAGGCAATAGGGGCCAAATTAGATGAAATGTATCTTGGTAGGTGGTACCTTGATTTGGTAGATAACTTATTATAGATCTTAGGATTATACCTTTGGTAGGGGCCAAATAGTTTTGTCGGCAATAGGTGCCCCTGAAATGCTTTCGTAGGTGATACCTTGTCATCTTATATGTTACTAGATGTTAGGATTATAATTGTCCATCAAATTGCTTCTCGCGGAAGAATCTCTTCATCTAGAGATATTCTAGAAGGTGTTAGTAAGCTAATTGAGAACTTGTTGTCTGTGAGTCTTGTTGGCTGATTAGGCATTTTCCTGCTAGTTGTTTGTTCTACTATAGAAGGTGTTAGTAAGTTAATTGAGAGCTTGTTGCTTGAATTTTGGGATCGGGTTCCACTATGAAAATATAACTGAAGAAGAACCAAAAATATCACATGCTACTGTTTTTATTTCTTCTGAAGTGGATCGTTAATCCTTTGCTCATATTGATTTAGGAAAATGGTGCCACCACCATGTCAACTGTGCAAGTCAAGGTGTACCAGCAGCCTTGCATCTGGCAAGCTGTTCGGCATCTACTTCCAGCCGAGTTTTCGTCATGCGGCGGTAAGAAATTATATGAAATGTAACAGCTATTTTATTTTTAGTGTTGGCATTACTGCATTATGTCATTTTGCTTTTTTACACATATCATCCCATGCAATGTGAGGTTGAAATTCAACAAGATGACAGGAGCCACTGTGACATTTGAGGCTCCTGGGGGGTTGTACACTATGGGGGTCGAGAAATGACGCAATATGTTGCAGATTGGAGGAGATGGATGGGCCCGTTTGCTCGCCCGCATGCGTCTTACTAGTGGTTAGTTGATCAGCTTCTCCTTCAGAGCAGAAAGACCCAAGCTGGCTATCATTTATATCAACCTGGTGGAAGATGATGAAGATGATGAAGATAATGAGGACACACTCGATGAAGATGATGAGGACCCACTTCATGAAGCCATCATAGCTCAAAGAATGAGGCTGAGTGAGGAGGAAGTGTGCAACCTATGAGACATAATTCCGCCACGTGATGACTTTGTCGGGGTGCCATTCGTGACCCTCCTGACAAGTACCATGGTCGATCGGCATGATATGGTATGTTATACTTACAAATGCAAATTACCGATGATATGCTTAGTGTAGAGTCCAATGATATGCTGTGTGGAATCTAGTCGATTATATGCTTTAGTGTAGAGTCCGATCACATGCTTATTAGTGTAGAATCGAAGGAACTATTAATAGTGTAGATAATCCATATATACTTATTAGTAGAATTCATGCTTGGTACAAATGTGTAGTACTGTGTCTTTTGATAGTCTAGAAATATATACTTAGTAGAAATATATTTGCAAAAGTATGTGCGAGGCTATTTATTAATTGTTATATTTTTCTTATTCAGAAATTGCCAAAGAGCCTATCTGTGATTTGTGGTATCGAGCCTGATGAAGAAGGCTCAGCTGGACTACGCCTTACCGCAAGGGGCTCCGTCACCACCTGTACTTACCGCATGGACACGGACGGCCGCACACACTTAAACTCGGTTGGGTGGAAGAGATTCCTCGTTGGCAAGAATCTTTGTGTTGGACATGCCATCCTAATTACTATGAGGAACACCCACCGCCCAGGCTTGCGGATGATGATCATCCTCGATATCATCTAGAACTACATATGTGTGTGTGGCTATATCATCTAGAACTACATATGATGATCATCGTCGATATCACCTTTTACTTCTTGAGGATGCATGTTGACTATATATGAAATTGTTATCTAGTACTCCCTCTGTTCCAAATTACTCATCGTGGTTTTAGTTCAAATTTGAACTTAAACCACGACGAGTAATTTGGAACAGAGGGAATACTACCCAATATGTATAATGCTTTATGAAATTGATATCTAGTAGTACCTAGTATCTGGAAATTGCAGTTTATCTGAAACTGGGTAGGAAGCGGGGGAAAATGATGAAAGATATAGCAGTAGCGCGGGGCTAGGAAGGCGCTACAGCTAACTATTAGTAGCGCGTTCTGGAGAAGTGCTGCTATTATATATAGTCAGTATTGGTAGCGCGGGTACAGACCGTGCTACTACTAACAGTTAGCTGTAGCACCGTAGTAGTAACACGGCTGCCCATGCTGCTGATAGCCTCAAAACCCGGGCTAGTACTAGGGTTGTCCCTAGTAGTGTACGTTCTATTCATTTTCAACAATACTAGTTTGAATTGCAATATTTGATGGCTGTTAAGCCTGCTATCGGTAACATTGCCTTCCATTTTATATCTACTTTAACAGCATGCTGAAACTAGCACATTCAAGCTATCATTTGGAGATCATGTTGTTTACCTTTGCTATATTTGTTTGCTGTTAAGGTTGTTGTACTTATCATGCCTGTCCACTACTTATGTAGGACAACAGCGGGAGTGGCCACCATTTTCCGCCGAGGTTAGCTTCATCCCTCGGCTTTTACTCCCCCCGTCGTTCCGTAATGTAGTGCATATAGATCGAGGCCTGGACACTTGTTAGCTTCTAATATTGACTTGTTGCTTGTAGGTACATATGCCCTTGGCAAGGATCGATGCATCGACCCTTTTTACGTATGGGGCAATGAGATATTCATGAACAAGCATCAAGTGAGGAAACTGATAAGGATTATTTGCAAAAATATACGAATGGTGGCAAGTAAATTATTTATTTATCCTCTAGCCAACACAATAGTGAGCTATAGGATAGTAACTACAAACTCTGCAGCCTTCTCTTTTTACTGCCCATAATGAGTTGTCGGACAACAATGTCTGAATCCTTTTCATTCGTAGTTTCCCGAAGCAGTTCACTCAAGATTAACTTGCAAAGTACATGATTGGTGGACACGCAATGAAGGTTAAAGTATTTCATCAAGACTACAATGAGCATCGAGAAGTCATAATGAAGACAGTGAAGGATGGACGGGCAGCCATCACAAGGTGTTGGCCTAGAGTCATGCGCACATTACGCATGGAGGAGGGCACAATATGGGCATTCCGATTCACCATCTCCAGCAACCAGAATGTCTTTCACCTCTCTCTTTACAGTCTTTAGTACAACTATGGTTCATCATTCTTTACTTGGTGCTTCTGTAGTTCTTCAGTATATGTACCTGTGCATCGAATTATGCATTGGTGGTTGAACCTATATTTGTAATAAACATGGTTGGATATGAAATAAGTGATTTCCTACTTTCAAATTCAAAACATGTGATTTTTAAATTAGGGATTAATTAGGGATTACACTGCACATGGTTTGCGAAAGCGAAACGTCTGCGATAAACGTGGAGATCAGAAACATTTCTAGGATCCACTGCGTTAGGCCACCTTGCGCAAATGTTTACCACATAAAAACTGTGTGTGATGGACAGCCTTTGCCACATAGTTTCTTCTACGCACCATGTGTGATGCATTCAATAAAGAAAATGATAAAATTATTAATATCGTGTGCAATGGCAACACTATCACAAATGATTTAATGGGCAAAATTGTGTGTGATGTACCTATGAACAAAAACGTTTTCCTTGGAGTGACTATGTGGGACGTACATACGAATGTAAATGTTTAGTAGGGACTGATTATGTGGGATGTACTTGCGACCAGAAACAATTTCGCCTATATAATTGTATTTTTTTAGCTCTAGTGTACGTGTTTCCGTATTTGAGCTTTTGCTGGTCGCACACGACCTTATTTAGCTGAGCGTGTGTGCCAGTAGGGAATATCCCCGATGGTTTCTAGGTCATGTGGGAAGGACCCCCTATCGCCTTCATTCACTTGGCGACGGTTCCAAACACCATCGCGGAAAGGGGTTAAAAACCATTTGTATAGCACTGACACATACCAGCGAGAAGTGCCACTTTATGGTTAACGAAGGTATTGTTTTGGGTAATAAAATTTCTAAAATAAGTATTGAGGTGGACAAAGCTAAGGTTGATGCAATTGAGAAAATGCCATGTCCTAAAGATGTCAAAGGTATTCGTAGTTTCGTTGGTCATGCTGGTTTCTATAGGAGATTTATCAAAGACTTTTCTAAAATTTCTAGGCCTCTTACAAATCTTTAGCAAAAGGATATTCCTTTTGTTTTTGATGATGATTGTTTAGAAGCCTTTGAAACACTCAAGAAAGCCTTAATTTTTGCACCTATTGTTCAACCACCTGATTGGAACTTGCCTTTTGAAATTATGTGTGATGCTAGTGATTATGTTGTTGGTGATGTTCTAGGACAAAGAGTTGATAAGAAACTAAATGGTATTCACTATGCAAGTAAAACTCTAGGCAGCGCACAAAGAAATTATGCTACTTCTGAAAAAGAATTTCTAGCAGTGATGTTTGCTTGTGATAAATTTAGATCCTATATTGTAGATTCAAAACTAATTGTTCACACTGATCATGCTGCAATAAAGTATCGTATGGAAAAGAAAGATGCCAAACCTAGGCTTATTTGATGGGTTCTCCTACTACAAGAATTTGATTTGCATATCACTGATAGAAAAGGAGTAGAGAACTCCCTGGCTGAGAACTTGTCTAGGCTTGAATATGTTCTTGATGACCCACTCCCTATTGATGATAGTTTTCCTCATGAGAAATTAGCTGCAATAAATGTTTCTAATAGTACACCTTGGTATGCTGATTATGCTAATTACATTGTTGCTAAATATTTACCACCTAGTTTCACATACCAACAAAAGAAAAAAAATCTTCTATGATTTAAGAAATTACTTTTGGGATGACCCACATCTTTATAAAGAAGGAGTAGATGGTATTATTAGACGTTGTGTACGTGAGCATGAACAGGGACAAATCCTACGGAAATGTCACTCCGAAGCTTATGGAGGACGTCATGCGGGAGACAGAACTTCTCACAAGGTATTGCAATCTGGGTTTATTGGCCTACTCTCTTCAAGGATGCTCGTATGTTCGTCTTATCTTGTGATGAATGTCAAAGAATAGGTAATATCGGTAAGCATCAATAAATGCCTATGAATTATTCACTTTCTCTTGAATCATTTGATGTTTGGGGATTTGATTACATGGGACCTTTTCCTTCCTCTAATGGGTATACTCACATTTTGGTTGCTGTTGATTATGTTCCTAAGTGGGTAGAAGCTATTCCAACTAGTAGTGCTGATCACAACACCTCTATTAAAATGCTTAAGGAAGTTATTTTCCCAAGGTTTGGAGTCTCTAGATATTTAATGACTGATGGTGGTTCACACTTTATTCATGGTGCTTTCCGTAAAATGCTTGCCAAGTATGATGTTAACCATACAATTGCATCAGCCTATCATCCTCAGTCTAGTGGTCAAGTTGAACTTAGCAATAGAGAAATAAAATTAAATTTGCAAAAGGCTGTCAACAGGTCTCGGAATAATTGGTCTAAGAAATTAGATGATGCACTTTGGGCTTATAGAATAACATATAAAAATACTATGGGTATGTCTCCTTATAAAATGGTTTATGGAAAAGCTTTAGAACATAAAGCTTATTTGGCAATTAGAGAAGTCAACTATGATTTCAAACTTGCTGGTGAGAAGAGGTTATTTTATATTAGCTCATTAGATGAATGGAGAACCAAGCTTATGAAAATGCCTTATTTAAATAAAAAGTTAAAAGATGGCACGATAAAAGAGTCCAAAAGCGTGAGTTCAAGGTGGGAGAATATGTTCTTTTGTACAACTCCCGTTTTAGATTCTTTGTAGGAAAACTCCTCTCCAAATGGGAAGGACCGTATGTTATCGTGGAGGTTTTTAGATCTGGAGCTATCAAAATAAATAGTGTTGAAGGTACTACCTCGAAGGTTGTTAATGGGCAACGAATAAAACATTATATCTCAGGTACGTCCATTAATGTTGAAAGTAACATTATCCAAACTATGACACCAGAAGAACACATAAAAGAAACCTTCCGAAACACTCCAGAATCGTGAAAAAGAGGAGGTACGTGATACGGTAAGTAAATGAACTTCGAAAAATTTGCAGCCAGGCACGCCCAAGTGGGTTCTTCCCACCTCGGTTACCTTCCAGACTCCGTTTTTCTTTTGTTT
The DNA here is from genome assembly GCF_002162155.2 of Triticum dicoccoides. Taxonomy (NCBI): domain Eukaryota; kingdom Viridiplantae; phylum Streptophyta; class Magnoliopsida; order Poales; family Poaceae; genus Triticum; species Triticum dicoccoides. Next base: position 270,526,950 of record NC_041384.1, read on the forward strand.
GCTTGTATCCCAAGATAAAAAAATATTTATATACCCCCCCCCCCGAACCTATTGACCACCATATCATGGCGAAATCTTTTGTTTTATTTTCTTGCTGTTTTCTTGACAGATCTGAAAATATGTCATCCCAAGACTCGGAGGGTTAGAGCCATGTTGCTAATTATATCACAAACCCAAAGGTTTATGGGGATTTGGAGCACTATAGCTGGACTTCGGAGGAAGAAGAATACTATGAACCTAAAAGGGAGGAGGAGACGAGCTCAGCCGAGGATGAATCCCCATTGCCTCAACCTGGGGACATGCACATTGAATTGAAGAAGTCAAATCTCCCCAACAAAGCAAAGAAGCCTAAGATCCAGTTTATCCACTTTTGTCTTTTGTAGGAAAACAAGCAAGATTTATGCAAAAAGGTACTAGAGCTTGAGCAGGAGATCGGTGAATTGAAGGAGGAGAATTGAGTATCGGATAAGCTAAGGAAGAAATTCAAAACCTCCACTTCATCACCACCACCTCCTTCTTCATCACCAAAAAAAATGAGTATTGGGTATGGGCACTCCCCTTGGCTTGCGCCAAGCTTGGGGGAGGTGCCCAGGTATCGTATCATCCCCACTATCTTTTGCCTTTACTTATCTTAGTTTGATCCGTAGTTATCTTTTGCTTTAGATGAATAAAAGTTTAGTTCAATCGTTTCTTTCCGAGAGTTTGCTTAGTGATCTATCCTTGTAATCGTGTGTGAGATATATAATGAAGTTTAGTTTGAGTTTTTCTTTATTTACTTTCATGTTTCAATAAAAAGAAAGGAAATCAATGAAAGTAATCATATGCTAATCTTATGGTAAGTAATGACATCACAAATGGAAAAGTATAAGTAGAAAATTTTATTGGAGATTGACAAACATAGCATTGGTCAATGATGCAATTCATGAAAGAATTAATAAGGGAAGAGAAGATTCACATGCAAATACACTATCTTGGAAATATTTTATGATTGTGAGCCGCCATCAAAATATTATATGCCAAAACTGTTGATGTTGGACAAGGAAGACAATGTAATGATTTATGTTTGTTCATATTGACATAGAAGTTATATTGTCATAGATCCTTCAACATGTGGTGTTTGCCCCCCCATCTTTGCTATCCAAATTTTTTGCACCAAGTAGAGATACTACTTGTGCATCCAAAAACCCTTAAACCCAAATCTTATTTTCAAGAGTCCATCATACCTACCTAAGGATTGGGTAAGATCCTTCAAGTAAGTTTTCATCGGTGCAATAAGGCAATAAAAATTGCTTCTAAAAGCGTTATAACATTTAGTGCAAGTGAAAATTGAGCATTGTACCTACTTGTGATAGAAAAGAATAAAAGCAACATACCGCATAATAAAGGTTGCTATCATAATGGGTAATATAACATGACGTTCTTTTGCACTAAGGGATTGAGCATACAAACCAAAAGCGCATGGCAATCTCCGATTCCCTCTGTGAAGGGCCTATCTTTTACTTTTATATATTTACTTTCATGAAAAGAGTTAAAGTTTTTCTATCTATTCCTTTTTATTTTTCTCTTTTGGCAAGCATCATGTGGTGAGGACAGATCTAGGCACATATATACAATTGGATATGGGTAGCATGAGTTATTATTGTTAACATCACCCTTATGTTGGGAGGTGAAATTATAAGCCCCTATCTTTCTATGTGTCCGATTGAAACGTTTTTCTCATGTGTATACGGTGAGTGTTAGCAATCACAGAAGACTATATGATGGTTGAGTATGTGGACTTGCCTAAAGTCTCTGATACGTGGCCCTTCATGAAAAGATGATGACTTGTAGTTGCAAAGGTGACTGAGAACATAGTTTGTTGGTTTCCAATAGAGTTTATGCTTTATAATTTGATATTATGATGAATTGTTACTTATTCATGAGAAGTCTATGATAAAAGTTCTATGAAAAAGTTTTATGTTAAAGTTTGTTGCTATTACAATAATATACATGATGCTTCTATGTCTGTATTTTGTTTTTATCGACACCTCTCTCTCTAAGCATGTGGACAAGTTTTTCGATTTCAGTTTTCTCTTGAGGACAAACGAGTTCCAAGCTTGGGGGAGTTGATATGTCCATTTTGCATTATGTTAACTACTATTATTTATAATGTTTTTATGCATAATTATGCTTTTTGGAGTAATTCTAATGCCTTTTCTCTCATAATATGCAAGGTTCACACAGAGAGGGAGAATTCCGGCAACTGGAAATCTGGACCTCAAAAAGCTATGTCAGGCTACCTATTCTGCACAACTCCAAATGAGCTGAAACTTCAATAGGGATTTTTATGGAACAAATAAGAAATACTGGAGCAAATAACTACCGGAGGTGGGCCACCTGGTGAGCACAAGACACCAGGGTGCGCCAGGCCCCCCAGGCGCGCCCTGATGGGTTGTGCTCAGCCCAGCCCACATCCGGTGCCCATCTTCTGGTATATATGTCATTTTGACCTAGAAAAAAATAAGGAGATGACTTTCGGGACGAAGCATCGCCATCTCGAAGTAGAACTTGACCAGGAGCACTTTTGCCCTCCGACGGAGCGATTCCGCTGGGGGAACTTCCCTCCCGGAGGGGTAATCATCATCATCATCATCACCAACAACTCTCCCATCTCGGGGCAGGCAATCTCCATCAACATCTTCAACAACACCATCTCCTCTCAAACCCTAGTTCATCTCTTGTGTTCAATCTTTGTACCGGTACTATACATTGGTACTTGTGGGTGACTAGTAGTGTTGATTACGTCTTGTAGTTGATTACTATATGGTTTATTTGGTGGAAGATTATATGTTCAGCTCCATTATGCTATTTAATACCCCTCTGACCATGAACATGTTTATCACTTGTGAGTAGTTACTTTTGTTCTTGAGGTCAGAGGAGAAATCTTGTTGCAAGTAATCATGTGAATTTTATGTGTTTGATATTTTGATAGTATGTATGTTGTGATTACCTTAGTGGTGTCATGTGAACATGGATTACATGAAACTTCACCATATTTGGGCCTAAGGGAATGCATTGTGGAGTAGTTATTAGATGATGGGTTGCGAGAGTGACAGATGCTTAAACCCTAGTTTATGCGCTATTCCGTAAGGGACCGATTGGATCTAAAAGTTTAATGCTATTGTTAGAATTTATTATTAATACTTTTCTCGTAAATGTGGATGCTTGCGAGGGGGTTAATCATAAGTAGGAGGTTTGCTCAAGTAAGAACAAGACCTAAGCACCGGTCCACCAACATATCAAATTATCAATGTAGCGAACACAAATCGAACCACCATGATGAAAGTGACTAGATGAAATTCCTGTGTACCCTCAAGAATGCTTTGCTTATTATAAGAGACCGTTTTGGCCTGTCCTTTGCCTCAAAAGGACTGGGCTACCTTTCTGCACTTTTGTTACTATTATTGTTACTTGTTCGTTACAAATTATCTTGCTATCAAACTACTTGTTACTTATAATTTCAGTGCTTGCAAACATTACCTTGCTGTAAACCACTTGTCATTTCCTTCTGCTCCTCGTTGGGTTCGACACTCTTACTTATCGAAAGGAGTACGATTAATCCCCTATACTTGTGGGTCATCACTAGGCAATTATCTGGTCTGTTCTAGGCTCCCCCTCCTCATATATATAGGTGGGAGGGAGAGGGGAGAGGCCAAGGGGCGCCCCAAGTAGGTCTGAATCCTACTTGGGCTCCTACTCTTCGCCGCGCCCCCTTCCATGTTTGTCGGATGGGGAAGGAAAGAGGGGGGAGAGGGAAGGAAGTGGGAATCCTAATCCACACTTACCTTTCCCTTCTCCACTTTCCTTATCCTCCTTAGGCTGGCCCATATGGGGGCGCACCAGCCCCTTGTGGCTGGTGCGTTTCCCCCTTGGCCCATAAGGCCCATATCTTTTGCCGGGGTTGTTCGGAACCCCTTTCGATGACTAGATAAGTACCCGGTACCCCCCGAAACACTTCCGGTGTCCGAATACCATCGTCCTATATATATACCATCATCCTCTTCATATCCATGATCTCATCCGGGACTCCAAACAACATTCGGTCACCAAATCACATAACTCGTATAATAATATATCATCGTCGAACATTAAGCGAGAGAACTATCCGGTCAATAAGCAATAGCGAAACCTGGATGCCCATATTGGCTCCTACATATTCTACGAAGATCTTTATCAGTCGAACCGTTATGACAACATACGTAATTCCCTTTGTCCATCAGTATGTTACTTTCCCGAGATTCGATCATCGGTATCTTCATGCCAAGTTCAATCTCGTTACCGGTAAGTCTCTTTACTCATTCCGTAATACATCACCTCGTGACTAACTCCTTAGTTGTTTGCTTGCAAGCTTATGATGTGTATTACCAAGAGGGCCTAGAGATACCTCTCCGATACTCGAAGTGACAAATCCTAAACTCAATCTATGCCAACCCAACAAACACCTTCAGAGATACCTATAGAGAATCTTTCTAATCACCCAGTTATGTTGTGACATTTGATATCACACAAGGCATTCCTCCGGTATTCGGGAGTTGCATAATCTAATAGTCGAAGGAATATGTATTTGACATGAAAAAAGCAATAGCAAAAAAACTGAACGATCATTATGCTAAGCTAACAGATGGGTCTTATCCATCACATCATTCTCTTAATGATGTGATCCCGTTATCAAATGACAACACATGTCTATGGTTAGGAAACCTTAACCATCTTTGATCAACGAGCTAGTCTAGTAGAGGCTCACTAGGGACACAGTATTTGTTTATGTATTCACACATGTATTTAAGCTTCCAATCAATTCAATTCTGGCATGAATAATAAACCTTTATCATGAATAAGGAAATATAAAATAACAATTTTATTATTGCCTCTAGGGTATATTTCCTTCAATTCCCCGATCCATGATTTGGAAGAGACATTTGCAAACTTGCGCAAGATCAACTTGAAGTTCAACCCTGAGAAGTGTGTATTTGGCATCCCGTCCGGGAAGCTTCTCGGGTTCTTTGTATCTCAACGTGTAGTTGAAGCCAACCCCGACAATATCAAACAATTGAGTAGTTGTAGGCACCAAAGCGCATCAAGGGCATGAGGCATTTGGCTAGATGCATAGCAGCTCTAAGCAGGTTCATCTCCAAGTCAGTTGAGCATGCCTTGCCATTTTTCAAAATCTTGAAAAAGGCAGGTCCAATGCAATGGACCCCTAAGCGGGGGCTTCGCTCCAAGACTTGAAGGAGTACTTATCCTCTCCGCCAGTACTAGTTGCACCAATACCACGAGAGCCATTGTTTCTATACTTAGCGGCAATCAATCAAGTGGTTAGTGCTGCACTAGTGGCCGAGCAGGATGCGGAGGACAAAGACAGAGCAACCACAGAGCCTCAAGACGACAAGCTATAATCTTTTCGGGCAAGGTCAGATGCTGACAACCCAAGTTCAGTGCAGGCAAATGAGACAGAACAACAAGCTATGAAGAAGAAGAAGATGATGAAGCAGTGCCCAATTTACTTTGCCAGTTCCCTTCTCCAGGGGGCTAAGCGAAGGTATTATGGTGTGCATAAGTTGCTCTTTGGCCTCCTCATGGCCTCAAGGAAGCTGCATCAGTACTTACAAGCACATCAGATCACCGTCGTCACTCCCTTTCCACTGCACCACATTTTGAGAAATCCAGAAGCCACTGGTAGGATAGCGGAGTGGGTGTTGGAGTTGGCGAGCTTTGATTTGATGTTTGAAAGTACATCAAGAATCCAAAGCTGAGCCTTGGCAGAGTTCATTGTAGAATGGACACCAACTCCAGACGAAGAAATACCAGAGACCTCTCTTCCCATCAAGGAAGCGCCCCAAGATTTGATCGTGTACTTTGATGGGGATTTGTCGCTCCAGGGCGCCGATGCTAGACTGCTACTTGTAGAACCCATCGGAGAGCATCTCAAGTAGGTAGATCAAATGAAGTTTCCCCGAGAGTGGGCCACCAATAACACTGTTGAGTATGAAGGATTGCTTGCCAGACTCCACACTGCAACCAACCTTGGCATCAGAATGTTGATCATCAGAGGAGACTCACAGTTTGTGGTGAAGCAAGTGGAAAAGGATTACCAGAGCCCGTTGATGGATGCATATGTGGATGAAGTGAGGAAATTGGAAGAGCACGTTGACGGTCTACAGACAGAGCATGTTCCGAGTGGTGAGAACAACATTGCTGATGACCTGTCGAAGCGTGCCGCCAAGAAATTACTGTGGAACCAGGTACCTTCGTACTCCTTTTGAATCAACCTTTGGATACACCATCGATGAGGCCAGTCAAGAGAAGAAAGTTGGATTCTAGCGACTACTTTCCGGCAGAGCTTCCCTCAGCCATGGAAAGGGAGATTGTTGGAAACAACTCGACGCTTGTCGGTGAGTAGTAGGCTCCGGCAGGACCTAAGGTCCTAGCCGTGGAGACAAGCGCTCCCCTAGAGGAAGAGATGCCTTTAGTCCTTGTCATCAAGCCATAGGCTCCGGCATGGGCAGAACACATAGTCCATTACCTACAGACTGGTCAACTTCCCGATGAACAAGAAGAAGCTGAGAAAGTAGCCCGCCAATCAAGTATGTATCAGCTTGTTGATAGCATTCTATATAGAAAGAGGACAAATGGGGTGAAATTGAAGTGCATCTGCCAGGAAGATGGACAGAAGATGATGGCAGAGATACATGAAGGGGTGTGTGGCTCCCATATCGGGTTCCATTGCTTGTTAGTATGGTTTTTCGTCAAGGTTTCTACTGGCCGATGGCCCTTCCAGACGCAGTGGCTATGGTAAAAATGTGCGAAGCATTCCAATTCCATGACAAGAACATTCATCAGCTAGCTCAAGCTCTTTGGATGATCCCTCTATCATTGACCTTCCCGGTCTGGGGCTAGACATCATTGGCCCTTTTCCCCGTGCCATCGGGGGCCTTTAGTACTTTTACGTGGCGATCGACAAGTTCACAAAGTGGCCTCAGGTAGAGGTGCTTTGTAATGGGTTCAATCTTATGGTGCTCAATCCCAATGACAGAAGGGGGCATGACACGTATGTATTGTTGCTACTAAGGGTAAAAATATGGGGTGTATTCATACATGAGTTTATCTTGTCAACGTCATGTCATCTTGCTTAAGGCATTACTCCATTTTTCCATGAACTTAATACACTAGATTCATGCTGGATCGCGGTTGATGTGTGGAGTAATAGTAGTAGATGTAGAATCGTTTCAGTCTACTTGTCTTAGATGTGATGCCTATATATGATCATTGCCTTGGATATCTTCATATTTATTTTCTTTTCTTTCAATTGCCCAACCACTACTGCAGGATGCTGCTAACACGACATTACGATCAGAGACTGTCGGTGTACTAGAATAGGGGTACCCTAGTACCCTGAACTTGTGCACGGGCAGTTGTAGCACCCCGCGGCAAGGCTTGGCAGGCTAACACCAAGATCCTCCGTGGTCCCCTTGGAGCCATTCAAGAACAAAGTATTTAAGCTCAGGGGACAAGGCCCCGGCAAGAGGAGCTTGCCGGGAAGGCCAACCGAGGCACTCCAAGGAACTTGCCGCGACGCGCCACGCGCTCCGGCAAGGCAACAAGGCCCCGGCAAGAGGAGCTTGCCGGGAAGACCAACCAAGGTACCTCGAGGCCCGGTGAGCGACAAGCCTCTGGACCCGACAAGATAACAGCAGCGGCAAGGCGCTTGCCGCGGCAGGCGGCCACTCTATGCCCACGCTCCAGCGCATCCACCAATGTGTCGCTTTGGGGGCCTCTCGAGGCACGCGTGGTGGGAGGCTGTGCAGCCAGCGGTGCGCAGTGGCATGCGAAGCTGACAAGATCGCCATCGTGGCAAGCGGTGGCGCCCCTAACGGTCCTTGTATGCACTGTTTTGGCGACTCAGATGGGCATTTAATGCTATTGTCCCCTGCCGTCAGGGTTAGGTAGGGTGCACTGTACAAGTAACTGTACCAACCACCTCACTTTTTACATTTGTACCCTTCTCTGCGTTGCCACCTGTCGGTGACCCCTTTAGCGTATAAAAGGAGGCCCATGCGCAACGTAGAGGGGGTTCGGTTGGACTAGTTCGCGAAGTTCGGACTCATTCGTAACCCAGAAAAACACTATGCTCTCTCTCTCTAGAGTAAGAACACAAGATAATCAAACAAGCAGCAGTAGGAGTGTTATCTCTCCGGAGAGCTCCGAAGCTGGGTAAAACTGCTCATGTGCTTCGCCTCGATCTGCTC
>NC_041384.1:270535638-270547832 GCF_002162155.2 Triticum dicoccoides
ACCGAAAGGGGCCCGGTCCGCCGGCCCCATAGGTGTTCGTGGATCAGTTTCCCCCGACATCTTTGGCGCGCCAGGTAGGGGGGCGTCGAGATTGTGTGAACCTGATCCGGCGTTCACACGAGCTAGATCTTCATTCCCTTCATCAACATGCCACCGAAGAAGAAGACTTTGGCGGCAGCCACTCCGTCCACGTCACTTCCTCCACCATTGGAGCAAACGGGTGGTGGAATGGACGCCGGCAGAAGAATGGACGTCGACGAGGAAGCTCATGATGCTGCCAGGTCCAAGAACAAGGCTGCACAAACCTCGGCGACTGTACATGTTCCATGCCACTCTCAGGAGGCGCAAGACCAACAGCGTCATGGCACTTGCAGTGCCATACGCATGATAGGCCAAGACCAAGCTGGTGGATCTCGGGGCGCTCAAGACCAACATGCACGCCAGCGTGCTGGCACGAGCGGGGCACGGTCGCCTGGACGGGATACTGCTCCTTCTAACATAGTTAGAAGTCCGAGAACGTCCCGCTCCTCGCGCCGTCCGCCACTGCCACCCACCACTCCAGCAGAAGCTTTGGCGCGAGCTCAACTGCTCCTAGATTACCCTCCAACGTCGGACAAGATCGACGAATGGAGGGCCACCATTCAGAGTCTCATCGGCTACGCCAACGGTGACACTCCACGGTGGCCGAGCGCATCACCGCTGCGGCAGGGTTGCCGGGCGCGAGCCGGTGGCAACGAAATGGGTGGAGGTGCAACTACCATGCAATCACCACCCCGAAGGCCAAGATCGCCGACTCACCGGATCCACCTCGACAGTGACTCCACCGCATCTTCGGATCCACGAGCTCGTCGCGATCAGCGCCAAGTTCTTCATGATCGATAACAAGAAGACGCTCGAACTCACATCGAGCGCCGAAGAGAAGCGCGACGTCAATCCGACAAGCGCGCTGGGCCCTCTGTTGACATGCATGCGCCAGGGGAACCAGGCGATCTGCCGTACGCGGTAGGTTGCCCCGCGTTCGCTCGTGAGCTGCGGCAAGTCCAGTGGACCAGCATGAAGAACTTCAAGCCAGACATACCGAAGAAGTACGACGGCAAGACGCATCTGTTGGAGTTCCTCAGCATTTACACCATTGCGGTGCAGGCGGCTGGGGGACAAGATGACAAGATCCTTGCCAACTACTTCCCGCTGGTACTCAAGCCCAATGTCAGGTCCTGGCTCATGCACTTGCCGGACAACTCCATATCCTCTTGGGCTGATCTGTGCCATCAGTTTGTCGGTGCCTTCACAGGCGGACACAAGCCTCATGGCCGGGAGAGTGATCTTCATCTGCTCGCCCAGAAGGAAGGAGAGCCACTGCGCGAGTACATTCAGAGATTCAGCAGTGTGCAACACAACATCCCAGACGTCCACCCTGCCGCGGTGATCAGCACGTTCCATCAGAACGTGTGAAACCGCAGGATGCGGGAGGAAATGGCGATGTGCAAGATCAGGGACGTCAGTGAGTTATATGCACTGGCCGACAAGTGTGCACGTGCTGAGGAAGGGAGGAGACTCCCGGAGAGAATGTAGGAGCGGGAGGATCTGAAAGTGAAGATGCTGCCCCGGCAAGGAAAAACTGGCGGCGGAACAACAGAAGGAGGAAAGGCAAAGAGGTGCTAGTTGTTGAGCAGTCCGGCAACGGTGGTGGCGCCAAGGAAGCCAAAGCTGGTGACTCCGGCAAGGAGGTTGCCGCGGAGGTGGCGGTCGCCGACAAGCAGGACGGCACCAACAAGCAGTATTGCAAGATCCACCGCACCAAGGGTCGTGATCTCCAGAACTGTAAGAAAGTCAAGCAGCTTGTTCAGCAACAGAAAGCTGAATACGAGCGACGCGACAAGGAGAAGGCCCAGGAAGGTGCTGGGGGATCCGGCAAGAAACATCCCGGCCGAGGAGGACGCCGCGGCAAGGCCAAGCAGCGGCAAGGAGACAGACCTCCTCGCGGCCGCGACAAGGATGAAGATAACAACGACGATGAAGACATGGATGATGAGTAGACTGATGAGCAGGAGTTCCAGAGAGCCACAGAGGTCCTATGCGTTGACGGTGGTGCTTCTCTACACACCTCGCACCACCAGCTCAAGCAGGGGCTGCGGGAAGTTAATGCAGCAGAACCACCCGTCGAGTCACGCAAGCCTCTGAAATGGTCCAGCACACCTATCATCTTTGATATTGAGGACCACCCTGATCGCATAACTGCGGCCGGGTGCTTGCCGACGTTGGTTTCACCAACAATTCACAACCTCAAGGTCACTAAGATGCTAGTTGATGGCGGGGCCGGCTTGAACCTAATCTCCTCCGCGGTGCTCCAGAAACTCCAGATCCCTGACAGCGAGCTTGAAGAGACCGGTACATTTCAAGGAATCAACCCGGGAAGAAGCAAGCCGAAGGGAAAGATCACGTTGCCGGTAACATTTGGCAGCGAGCTGAACTTCAGGACTGAGAGGGTCACATTTGATGTTGCTTACTTTCCATTACCTTACAATGGAATCCTTGGCCGTCCGGCACTCGCCAAGTTCATGGCAGCCTCTCACTATGCGTACAACGTACTGAAAATGCCAGGCCCGATAAGTGTCATCTCTGTCCTTGGCGACAAAAAGGATGCTCTTATCTGTGCCGACAAGATCTACCGGGAAGCAGCAGCCGTAGCAGAACGCAAGACACTTGCCGCTGAAGCTCCCGAGGGGAAGAAGAAGACCAAGTCCGGCAAGAGTTCTGATGCCCACTTCGGGAAGCGCACCTCTTCGGAGTGCTGCGCTACCGTCGAGGACGCACCATCGAGCTCCACCGGCAAGTGTAAGAAGGCAATGGCAGCTCCACCTGAGACCAAGAAGGTGCCCGCCAAGGAGGACGGCACTGGTGGTACCTTCACCATCAGCGCCACTCTTGACCCCAAATAGGAAAGCGCGCTCGTTGCTTTCTTGCGAGCGAATGTCAACGTGTTTGCGTGGCAACCGCCTGATATCCCCGGTGTTCCCAGGAAAGTAATTGAGCACCACCTTGCCGTCTGTCCTCATACGTGGCCCGTCAAGCAGAAAGTCAGGAAGCAGGCAGTGGAGCGCCAAGAGTTCATCGCAGAAGAAATCAAGAAGTTGGAAGCAGCAGGCCTTGTCAGAGGAGTGCTCCATCCCACGTGGTTGTCCAATCCTGTTGTTGTGCGCAAGGCTAACGGGAGATGGAGGCTTTGTATTGACTTCAATGATGTTAATAAAGCTTGTCCCAAAGACCAATTTCCCTTGCCGCGCATTGACCAGATTGTTGACTCCACAGCCGGATGTGATTTGCTTTCATTTCTTGATGCATACTCAGGATACCATCAGATCTTCATGGCAGAAGAGGGTGAAGAGAAAACTGCATTTATCACCCCGTGTGGCACGTACTGCTTCGTACGGATGCCTTTCGGTTTGAAGAATGCTGGTTCAACATTCGCAAGGGTAGTCCACCACGCTTTTGAGCCGCAGATGCACAGAAATGTAGAAGCCTACATGGATGACATAGTGGTCAAAAGCAAGAACAGGGCGACCCTGATTCAAGATTTAGACGAGACATTTGCAAATCTGCGCAAGATCAACCTCAAGCTTAACCCCGAGAAGTGCGTGTTTGGAGTCCCTTCCGGCAAGCTTCTCGGGTTCTTCGTGTCTCAGCGGGGAATTGAAGCCAATCTCGACAAGATCAAGGCCATTGAGCAGATCGAAGCACCAAAGCGCGTCAAGGATGTACGAAGGCTTGTCGGTTGCGTGGCTGCTCTCAGCAGGTTTATCTCTAGATCTGCTGAGCGCGCCCTACCATTTTTCAAAATTTTGAAAAAGGCAGGTCCAATAAAATGGACTCCGGAGGTGGAGGCTGCGCTGCAGGACTTGAAGAGATACCTGTCCTCCACTCCAACACTTGTCGCACCTAAGCCGCAAGAGAAGTTGCTGCTGTATATAGCGGCAACCAATCAAGTGGTTAGTGCTGCGTTAGTGGCAGAGAGGGAGGCAGATGATGAGCCAGCAACCACGGCAGATGCATCCAGTGACAAGCAAGGGGCTTCACCGACAAGCTCTGGTCCCGACAGAGATGGATCTGCGCAGGAGCATGATAAGATGCAGAAGAGAATGGTGCAGCGTCCAGTTTGCTTTGTCAGTTCCCTTCTACAGGGGGCTAGATCAAGGTACTCTGGTGTGCAGAAGTTGCTTTTCGGCCTCCTCATGGCCTCGAGAAAGCTGCGCCATTACTTCCAAGCACATGAGATCACAGTCGTCACTCGCTTTCCGCTGAAGAGGATACTGCAAAATCCAGAAGCGACAGGCAGGATTGTCGAGTGGGCTGGAACTGTCAAGCTTTGGCCTCAAGTTTGAGAGCACCTCAACTATCCAAAGCAGAGCATTGGCAGAGTTCATAGCAGAATGGACACCAACGCCAGATGAAGAAATTCCAGAGACGAGCATTCCCGTCAAAGAGGCAAGCAAAGAGTGGCTGATGTATTTTGATGGTGCCTTCTCACTGCAAGGCGCCGGTGCGGGCGTGCTGCTTGTCGCGCCCACCGGAGAGCACCTCAAGTACGTAGTCCAGATGCACTTTCCCAAGGAGCAAGCAACCAACAATACTGCAGAGTATGAAGGATTGCTTGCCGGTCTCAGAATCGCAGCAGACCTTGGGATCAAGAAGCTCATTGTTAGGGGTGACTCACAGCTTGTCGTCCGCCAAGTGAACAAGAACTACCAGAGTCCATTGTTGGAAGCATATGTTGATGAAGTGAGGAAGCTAGAAGAGCGCTTTGACGGCCTACAGATGGAGCATATCCCAAGAGCTCAGAATGACATTGCTGATGGCCTGTCAAAGTGCGCCGCACTAAAGTTACCTGTGGAACCAGGGATCTTTGTGCTCAAGTTGACTCAACCATCCGTAACACCATCAACTGGACAAAGGAAGAAGAGGAAGTTGGTTTCTAGTGACTACTTTCCGGCAGAGCTCCCCGAAGCCGCCGCCAAGAAGAGGGGCAGTCTGCTCCGGCAAGCCTTATGGTTTGTTCCGTTGAAGCAGACGCTCCCGACAAGTTTTGCTCTGGCAAGCTTGCCGGGGAACATCAAGCTCCGGCAGGGCCGCAAGTCCTTGCCGTAGAAGCGGATGTTCCCGCAGCAGCAGATGTGCCTTTAGTCCTTGTTGTCGAGCCACAAGCTCCAGCATGGGCACAACAGATTGTCCATTTCCTTCAGACAGGAGAACTTCCCGAAGAGCAAGAAGAAGCGGAAAAAGTAGCCCGGCAGTCAAGTATGTACCAGTTTGTCGATAGCATATTGTACACAAGAAGACTCAACGGTGTGAAATTGAAGTGTATTTGCCGGGAAGATGGACAAAAGCTGTTGGCAGAGATACATGGAGGCATATGTGGCCACCACATTGGCGCAAGAGCACTTGCCGGCAAAGCTTTCCGACAAGGTTTCTTTTGGAGGACAGCCCTCCAGGATGCAACTGCACAAGTAACCAAGTGTGAAGCATGCTAGTTCCACTCCAAACAGATACACCAGCCAGCTCAAGCTCTCCAGACGATCCCTTTATCCTGGCCATTTTCGGTCTGGGGGCTCGATATCCTCGGCCCTTTCCCCTGAGCTGTCGGGGCTTTGAGTACTTGTACGTTGCAATCGACAAGTTCACAAAGTGGCCGGAAGTGCAGCCAGTGAGGAAGGTGACAGCACAGTCAGCAGTCAAGTTCTTCAGGTCAATTGTTTGCCGTTTCGGGATCCCTAACAGGATCATCACCGACAATGGCCCGCAATTCACGAGCCGCACCTTCATGCAGTACGTCCAAGACCTTGGCACCAAGGTCTGCTTCGCTTCTGTTGCTCATCCAAGAAGCAACGGTCAAGCAGAGAGGGCAAATGCTGAAGTGCTGCGCGGGCTCAAGACCAGAACTTTCGACAGGCTACGCAAGTGCGGAAGAAACTGGATCGAGGAACTGCCGGTGGTTCTTTGGTCGATCAGAACGACGCCAAATCGAGCCACTGGCCAGACACCTTTCGCTCTAGTCTATGGAGCAGAGGCAGTTCTCCCCACGAAACTCGTATATGGATCGCCTCGAGTGCTCGCTTATGATGAGCTTGAGTAAGAACAGCTGCGACAAGACGACGCGCTGCTCCTTGAGGAAGATCGTCTTCAGGCTGCTGTACAAGCTGCTCGATACCAGCAAGCTTTGCGCCGCTACCATAGCCGCAAAGTTAAGGCCAGAAGCTTCGAGGAAGGCGATCTTGTTCTTCGGCGCGTTCAGTCCGCCAAGAATTCCAACAAGTTGACGCCGAAGTGGGAAGGCCCTTATCGGGTGAAACGAGTCACAAGGCCCGGCGCTGTCCGCCTTGAGACCGAAGATGGCATTCCGGTGACCAACTCCTGGAACATAGAACATCTTCGTAAGTTTTTCCCGTAGGGCGCGGTTGCCGGAACCCGTTCCGGCAACCACCTTTTGTACAACTCTTGCCGCTGTTGCATGTAATCCTTTGTACAAAGCCGGGCGCAGATCCTGTGCATAAGTAAAACCCCATGTGCTCCGCACAACTTGTCAATTTCATGCATTAGTTTCTTTCTTGCATGCGATTATCTGACACTTTGTGCAGCACCTACATCCAGTAAGCAGTAACGAGCCGAAGGGCTCCATATCATTATTTTCTCTTCTTTCTTCTTTTTTCAAGAAAGGAAAAGAAGGTTCCCTCGCACACAAGTTTGCCAGGGGGAAGGAGAAGATTGTGGTATGGACCAGGCGTCGTTCAAGCAAAGTTTTGCCTTGCCGGGAAGCAAACGACAGAAAAGCTAAGTTGCCAAAGTTTGAGCAATCAATTTTTAAATTGTTTGAGTTATCTTCCTCGAACGACCCTGCTTTGTATGGAAAACCTGTGCGCGGAGGAACCAACTCGTGGCTAGTTGCACCCTTACTTTGTTTCGAGTCCGCTCAACAACTTAAGTGTGCTGCATCTAGTCGCGACAAGGTTTCTTGTCGGAAGCAGCGCCGCCAGCAGGCTGCTGACGTTCCGCACTCAGCGCTCGCGGCTCGGGCGCCTGCGCCAACAAGTTCCCTAGAAGCGTAGGGTAAAAACATACAAAGGAAGGAATCTAGTAGAGGAAATAACATAGCAATTGATAACAGAAATAAAGTTATATTACAAGATAACTTGTCGCAGCTCTAACAGACTGTTTTCATAACATGATTAGCAGCGACAAGGGAAAAGAAGAAATGGGTGGCCTAGTCTACGCGGTCGCCCTCAACCCTCTTGATCTCGCTCACCTTGTCCACAATAGGTGCGACAAGGGCCTTGAGTGCATCCCGATCGGTGTCTGGCGGCAAGGACTTGAGGACGTTGGTGAAGCTAAGGCCTGGATTGCGAAAGGCCACCTTCATCAGCACCTTCTGGAGAACCCCGGCGCAGATTTTGCGCGACTCGTCGGCCAGCTGCTTTGGGATCCTCTCCCAGAGCCGCTGGAGTGCCGTCGCCACGCCCTTGAAGAACAGGCTAAGCTTGGCGCTGGGTTGGAGATTCTCGTCGGAGGGATACCCAAAGTCCTCCATCCCCAGCTGCGCCAGCTCCTCGTTGATGACTGCGGCAATATTCGCCAGACCCTCGGTCCAGTGCTCCACTGTATCTCTGAACGAGTTCTGGGTAACTGCGATGCTCTCCAGCAACGCCTTGTCAGCTTTGACCTTCTCCGACAAGGTCTTCTCCCGCTCCTTGGCGGCCTCCAGCGTCTGCATCAGCGTGGCCAGCTTCAACTCCAGGACCGCATTGGAATCCTTGGCGGCGCTGAGCTCCTTGCCCCTCTCAGCGAGAAGACCTTGCAGCTCACCGTGGGCGGCAGCATCCTTCTCACGCTCACGCTTGAGCGCGGCAAGCTCCTCGCTGCTCTTCCCGATGTTGGCCTCCAGCTGCGCCACCTTCTCCTCCAGCTCTTTCTTGGCAGCCTCTGCGATTGCGGCAGCGTCCTTTGCCTCCTTGAGCGCCCTGCCAAGTGCTTTCTCGCGCTCGGCGAGCTCCTCCTCGTAGCTGTCGAGGTTGGCCTTCCGCTGCACCAATTCGCCTTCTCGCGCGGACTACTTCTCGGCGGCTAGCCTTTGTTCCTCCTCAGCTTTGGCCTTCTCGAGAAGGAAGGCCGTGCACTCCTCGTCAAGTCACTCCCGCTCCTGTGCCAAGGACCGGAGAGCTTCTTGATTGTGGCCCCGGAGCTCCTTCGCGCGCTTCTCCATGTCAACTCCCGCCTTCGCGACAAGCGCTTCCCGGGAAGCCAGCTTGGCTTGCCGTGCGCGGTAGAGTAACAGCAGCTTCCGCAGCAACTCCTCCTCCTCAGGCTCGCCACTGCTGCTGCTGGGCGTGTCGACCAACGACAGTCCGGCAGAGGCGAGCACCTCCTCATCGAAAGTTTCCCCCTCGACCGGCACCCTGGAGCTCGACGCCCAGGGTAGCTTGATGAAGATATCGTCACCAGCCTTCAAGTAGGCACCGGGCTGGGGCTCCTCGGAGCCCGGATCCGCAGAAGCGGCAGAGGGATCGGCGGTCGGCGCAGCGCCTGGCGCGCCTGCGGCCTCAGGGTCGTCAGTGCGATCGCCCGACCCCTCGCCGACTTCTGCGGCGGCAGCCTTGGCGGCCTCCTCGCCGGCGGTCTCATCAGCACCGGCCCCTTCCTCACCGGCGCCCTCTGTCTCCATTGGCTCAGCAGCAGATGGGTCTGAAGAACGAAGAAGGGAGAAAAATCAATCAAAAATCCAAGAGAAGAAAATTAGAAGAAGAAGAACCCAAGGGAAAGTTTTTGGGCAAGTGAATTACCTATGCCAAGATCTGCAGTTGCGGTCTCGGCCGCCGCAAGATCGACGGTGCTGCCCCTTGCCGGAGAGTTCTCCCTTGCCGGAGAGCGCTCCCTTACCGGGAACTCCTCCCTTAGCGGCGTAGTCGAAGCAGATGGCACTTCGGGACCAGCTTCCGGGCGCTCCTGATATGGCTGCTCTGCTCCTACACAAATCAACAAGCAAGATATCAACAAAGGAAAAAGCACTCATGCGCACCTGACAGCAGAAGGCTAACTATGAACTTACGCTGGGGGCTGCGCTGGAGGCTGTTTTGAGGAGTGGTTGCCGGGTCCGTCAAGGTGGTCTCGGACCCACCCCCTGCTGACACGGTGGGGTCATCTTCGATGACAATCACTGCGGCCTTGGCCCTCTTCGCCGCTCTCTAGGCCAGCCTCCTGAAAAGAAAGGAGTCCAGATTGAAGCAAGTCAGATACAAGATAAAAACAGCAAGATTGAAGAACTACAAGAGCACCAAGGAAACTTACTCTTCTTCCTCCTCGTCGGAGCTGAGCGCGGAAAGATCAAAGTCCGGCTCCCTTCCGGGGCGGCGAGGCGGAGGAGTAGGATCCCTTGCCCGCTTGGCAGGGGCGGTGGCGGTGGCCCGGGAAGATCCCGCTCCAATTGGCGCTGCTGCGTGGGGCGCTCCCGCGGCAACATTGCTTGCCGCGGTAGAGCGTGTCGCACGGCTTGGCGGCTGTTGACCCGGCTGCCGCCCCGCTACGTCCACGGCCCTGCGAAGACGCCTTCTTGGCGGGGCCGGGGGCTCCGCCTGCGGCAAGCCTTCTGAAGGCTCGGGCTCTTCCTCGCCGGCCTCGCTCGGCTTAGCTTTAGAACCGGCAGGCTCTTCCTCGCCAATGAACTCCGCGCGCTCGGCAAGGTTTGCCGCCTCTGCAGCCTCCGCCTCCTCCACAGTGAACCCGAACGCGCTCGCGGCAGCTGCGGCCGCAACCTCTTCCGCCCTAGTGGCGATGCGCTGCAGCTCCTCGTCGGTGGTGTCACGGGTGAGGCTTTTCTGCTCGTCAGCGTGGACCAGCACTTCTTCCAAGTTGTCGAAGAACGCTTGCACGACGTCATCCGCAAGCTCTTGCCAAGTTGGAACGATTCCGTGTGAATCGCACAACGGCATCATGGTGCGGATCCGGTCAAGCGAAGAATTATTGCACAATGGAACGACATCCCTCGCCAACGTGAATGGGTGCTGGGGGTCGCATTTGAACAACTCCAGGAGCATTGCATCCAGCTCCAAGATGGTGAAGTTATAGTTGAGGCCCGGCCGCAGCCTCATGATGTCCGCCGAGTTCTTGAATTCCCAGGCGGGCCTCCCCCTCTCCTACAGGGGGGCGATGCGGCGGCGGAGGAAATCTGCGCCTACAGCACCTACAGTGAGCCCGGCAAGCCTGAGGCGAAGGATCCTAGTAATGGCGATCTTCAGCCTCTCGTCTTCCGGGGCCACGTTGCTCCAGTCATTACCGCGCACTATTGGAGCTTGGCGCACGGCGGTGAAGGGCTGCGGATTCTCCTCGACGATCCAGCACCACTTCGCTCTCCACTCCTCCCACTTGCTGCGGAGCTCACCCTCCAAGTACGCCTCCTTCTTGCCGACTCTCGAGATCCAGGCGATCCCTCCGGCAAGCGGCTCTCCTCTCTCTACCCGAGGTATGAAGAAGTGGCGGAAAAGGGCAACATTGGGGTGGACTCCGACAAAGTTTTCGCACAAATGTGCGAAAACTGCCATGGTCAGAACGGCGTTGGGGATGAAGTCAAGGAGGCGGAAGCCGTAGGTGTTCATGATATCGCAGAAGAACTCCGAGAAGGGTGGGCAGAGCCCGCAATAGAAGAACAGCGCGAAGAATGGGTACCCGTTTGGAGCCAGTTCCGAAGCAGCGGCTGGGAGTACCCTCGTGCGCGGATGCGCCCGCGTCTCCGTCGCCCAAAAGAGGTAGAAGTACTCCCTCAGCTCCTTCACGCCGAGCTGGGGGGAGAAGATCGCCCGCTCCTTCCGCAGCACCGCGAGCCGCTGCGCCTCGGCCGACTTCACGCCCTTTCCCTTGTCGGCTTTCGGAGCCATGGAGGAGGTGGTGGGGGAGGTCGACGGCGTTGGTGATGCTGGTGGCAATGGGGGGCGGAGCGCTGCTCTCTCAGCTTCGAGAAGAAGGAGGGGAGGGGCGGCGAAGGTTCGTGAAGATGGAGTAGTAGCAACTAGCGAGGGGGAACGAACTGCCCCTGTTTCTCTGCTTATAAAGAGGGACAGGGCGGACGTTTCGCCCTTCTGAATAAAGAACCACCCACGATCTCTCCCACGATGCCGCATTCAACGCGTGCCATTAGGGGAGAGCGCGGTGGATACAGAGCGAGATTCGGCGTGGCCCAGTCCACATGTGCCCGTGCCCTGTCTTGGGCCTGGCCCAACAGCGCTCGGCACCGTGTCTGGCCCAGGCCGGGGGCTCCTGTCGGTGTACTAGAATAGGGGTACCCTAGTACCCCGAACTTGTGCACAGGCAGTTGCAGCACCCCACGGCAAGGCTTGCCGGGCTAACACCAAATCCTCCGTGGTCCCCTTGGAGCCATTCAAGAACAAAGTATTTAAGCTCAGGAGACAAGGCCCCGGCAAGAGGAGCTTGCCAGGAAGGCCAACCGAGGCACTCCAAGGAACTTGCCGCGACGCGCCACGCGCTCCGGCAAGGCAACATGGCCCCGGCAAGAGGAGCTTGCTGGGAAGACCAACCAAGGTACCTCGAGGCCCGGTGAGCGACAAGCCTCCGGACCCGACAAGATAACAGCAGCGGCAAGGCGCTTACCGCGGCAGGCGGCCACTCTGTGCCCACGCTCCAGCGCATCCACCAATGTGTCGCTCTGGGGGCCTCTGCAGGCGCGCGTGGCGGGAGGCTGTGCAGCCAGCGGTGCGCAGTGGCATGCGAAGCTGACAAGATCGCCATCGCGGCGAACGGTGGCGCCCCTAACGGTCCTTTTCTGCACTGTTTGGGCGACTCAGACGGGCATTTAATGCCCTTGTCCCCTGCCGTCAGGGTTAGGTAGGGTGCACTGTACAAGTAATTGTACCAACCACCTCACTTTTTACATTTGTACCCTTCTCTGCGTTGCCACCTGTCGGTGACCCCTTTAGCGTATAAAAGGAGGCCCATGCGCAACGTAGAGGGGGTTCGGTTGGACTGGTTCGTGAAGTTCGGACTCATTCGTAACCCAGAAAAACACTACCCTCTCTCTCTAGAGCAAGAACACAAGATAATCAAACAAGCAGCAGTAGGAGTGTTATCTCTCCGGAGAGCTCCGAAGCTGGGTAAAACTGCTCGTGTGCTTCACCTCGATCTGCTCTTCGTGCGATCTCCGC